>NC_074686.1:22688936-22986436 GCF_029448725.1 Salvelinus fontinalis
ATAATGGCTCTTATGGACTTAAAGTCAGATCCTTCGATTATCATAAAAAAATGTCACAAAGAAGGAGGAATTTGTACACAAAACAAATGTGACTATGTGAATTAATGTCGCCACCAACTATCTAAAGGTGACTTCTATCGCAAACTGAATTGTGACCCTACCCTAGAATTCCAGCATAATATCTCACCACAGTGGAAAGCTGTTTGTAATCAGGACAAATCACTAAAAAGAAGTTGAATTTCTATGTGTGAAATTTCCCAAGATACCAACTTTCTATACAGTCGCTAAATTACACTAACAAGAGTCTCCTCCTGCAGATAGACCCATTGTAGCAGCAATCGACTCTGTGACATCAAACATTTCTAAATGTGTGTATTACCACATTAAACCGATGGTTGAGAATCTCCCATCTTATGTCAAAGACACTAGTCACATGATCTCATTGATAGAGGGCTTAGGAAGGTTACCAGAGGGCACCCTGCTGGCCACTTTTGATGTGGAGAGCTTGTACACTAACATCCCACACACTGGAGGCTTGCAGGCACTGCAACACTTCCTTCAGCAGAGAGACTACCCTTGCTCCATCCAATGATTGCATCTTATAACTTACTGAACTGGTATTATCCCATAACTACTTTGTCTTTGAGTCAGACGTTTTCCTTCAAATTTGGGGTGTAGCCATGGGCTCCCCTTTCTCCCCCAACTATGCAAACCTGTATGTGGGACAATTTGAAGAAGCATTACTTTATAAAAGAGAGACACACCCCTTAATATCTAAAATACTTCCAATGGAGGAGATACATAGATTATGTCTTTGTGCTCTGGTAAGGAAGTCAGCAGGAACTAAATGAATTCCAAACTCTACTAAACGAAAGCTCTGAATACCTCAAATTCATTATGCAGACTGGCGAGAGAAAAATAAACTACCTGGATTTATGGATTATTAAAGAGAATGATGCATTACACACAGACTTATACACAAAGCCCACAGATCTCAATACCTTGCTATGTGAGGATAGTATGCATCCCCTTCCCTTCAACAATGGTCTACCATACAGTCAGTTATGCAGGGTTAAACTAATCTGTGGCCACCAGTCAGATTTTGACAGCAATGCTAAAAAAATGACAGATAAATTCAAAATGAGAGGCTACAAGGACAAAACTCTTGATGCTGCAATGATGAAAATATCTCAAAAACCAAGAGAAGAAGGAATTAGTAAAAACTCAACCAAAGAAGAAAAATAACGCAACCGTCTTTTGCACTAAGTACACCAAGGGTTCGGAGAAAATGAAAGCAATCCTGAAAAAGCACTGGCATATTCTGCAATCAGACAAAAAAATGTCACACCTCTTCAAGGAACCCCCATTGGTGGTCTATAAGCGTGGTCACAATATTGGAGATAGTTTGGTGAGATCTGACATGCCCCCTGAGCCCACTCAGAAACTCTTGACACCTATCCCAAATGGGAACTACAAATGTGGCTCATGCGCACAGCGCAATAGCACTATAAAAACGTCTTTCTTCAGACACCCACATACAGGTGGAAAGATCCCTGTTAGGGGTATCATCTCATGCAAGACCAAGGGAGTAATCGATCTCATCACCTGTTCATGTGGGAAAGCCCACGTAGGACAAACGAAAAGACAGTTAAAACAACGCAGAGCAGAACACCACAGCTCAATCAGGTGTAAGAACATTGACTATCCAGTAGCAGCTCACCTTGTTGAAGCTAACCATCCCATCTCCTCCCTCAAATACACAGGCATTGAGCATGTTGCTCTACCAAGGAGAGGAGGTAACATCAAGATCCTGCTACTACAAAGAGAGGCTTACTGGATATCCTATCCAAAAACATTGACCCCTAGTGGTCTGAATATTGACTTTGATCTCAGGCCCTTCTTATGAACACATTTTCCTTTATGAACAAGTCTAATTAAAAAATGTTATTTTATTTTTTATTTTATTTTTTTACAGTTTATTAGCATACACCTAATATGTTCCCCCTCTTGATGATGCTCATTATATATTAAGGTTGAACCAAAAGATTACATGTAACAAAAATGAAATGAAATATGAAATTATGATGTGAAATTGAATGAAACAATAATGTATGTTGATGCTAATATGATGTACAATATTCCATTATGTTTCGATATGATAACAATAGCGTTTTATATTTAATATGCCATATACTATTTTTTAACAGTTTCACTAATTCAATTTAATTAACTTAATCATTATGACACACCCCTCACTATTGTCATTGGTTACACTAATTGCACTGTGTGTCTACATAACCTGGTTCAAGTATTCATGACATCACCCTGAAGAAGGCACAGTGATGCCGAAACGTTGGTAAATACCCATTACATTGCTGGGAGTTTATACATGGAGTGTGTGACTTTCTTTATTTTGATAGTTTACAGTTTATTTGCCGTTAGTCAGCACCTCCACACAAACGACAGTATTGTTCTGGGTGTGCGCCAGCTCATGTTTAAAAAAAAAATCTACTGTTAATTCTCAACATGGAATAAAGTAAACGTCTGTATACTGTACATTTTCAAACATCACCTGCATCGTCCTAGGACTTGGAAGATAAGGAGTTGATGGCTACTCATTGACCTTTGGCAATATCAGACTGGAATAATATTTTAGGAGCAAGATATCGACCAGGGCCAAAGACCCACATCTCTCCCTCCCTTATGTGAAATGCAAGAGCAGGATATTTCTTTATTTCAATACACACACACACAAACACACACTTCACTTCCATGGGGGTAATTGCAGTACACAATGGTACTTTAAGCCACACGTTTCTCATCAGTGCAAAGTAATTACACAGGGCCCCAGGGGAGCCAAAAAAACACATGTAGAGTGGAGAATGAACCCTGCACCACCAGGTGATGGAGACTGGCTGCATCAGGATTATTAAACAGGAGAACAGGCCGCAGCATTGTGGATCAGAATACTGATCATATCACATACCCTCTCAGCTCATTACAGCTACTCTCCTCTCAGTTCAACCAGGCTCTGTTTCAGCTCTCTCAGTTCAGCTCCTCTCCTCTCAGTTCGACAAGGCTCTGTTTCAGCTCTCTCAGTTCAGCTCCTCTCCTCTCCGTTCGACCAGGCTCCGTTTCAGCTCTCTCAGTTCAGCTCCTCTCCTCTCAGTTCGACCAGGCTCTGTTTCAGCTCTCTCAGTTCAGCTCCTCTCCTCTCCGTTCGGCCAGGCTCCGTTTCAGCTCTCTCAGTTCAGCTCCTCTCCTCTCCGTTCGACCAGGCTTTGTTTCAGCTCTCTCAGCTCAGCTCCTCTCCTTTCAGCTCAGCTCCTCTCCTCTCAGTTCGACCAGGCTCTGTTTCAGCTCTCTCAGCTCAGCTCCTCTCCTCTCAGTTCGACCAGGCTCTGTTTCAGCTCTCTCAGTTCAGCTTCTCTCCTCTCAGTTCGACAAGGCTCTGTTTCAGCTCTCTCAGTTCAGCTCCTCTCCTCTCCGTTCGACCAGGCTCCGTTTCAGCTCTCTCAGTTCAGCTCCTCTCCTCTCCGTTCGACCAGGCTCTGTTTCAGCTCTCTCAGCTCAGCACCTCTCCTCTCCGTTCGACCAGGCTCTGTTTCAGCTCTCTCAGCTCAGCTCCTCTCCTCTCAGTTCGACCAGGCTCTGTTTCAGCTCTCTCAGTTCAGCTCCTCTCCTCTCAGTTCAAAAAGGCTGTTTCAGCTCTCTCAGTTCAGCTCCTCTCCTCTCCTCGCCGTCCAGGCTCTATTTGGAGAGGGAGAGAGAGAGAGAGGGAGAGAGAGGAGGTTTGTCAGCTTGTTGACCCGTGAGAGAGGTTATAAGGGGGAATGTATGGTGTGCACTACATTGGCCTAAGGAGTGAAGGGCTTCAGTCAAGTAAGTCATCTCCCTCGGGGTAATTCATTTGGGTGTCCAAGAATAGTTATATAGCAATGTAGCAAAGTGGGCTTCATTGGGGAAAAAGTCACTGTTGCAGATGAGAATACATGGTTATTTTAAGCACGCAGCACACACACACACACACACACACACACACACACACACACACACACACACACACACACACACACACACACACACACACACACACACACACACACACACACACACACACACACACACACTTGTGTTAATTGAGTGTTATTATCATGCTAAATCAGTGGTGAGGTGAGTAAACACAACTGTGACATTGAATTAATTATTATAACTGTGGAAGTAATTAAACTGTTCAGTTAAAGTAACACACGCACACACACACACACACACTGCCAACCCGTGAAAATCAACTATACTTTCCCTTTCACTTGTATTACAACCTGCCTCCCCTTCTCTCAATCTCTCTCATTAACTCCCTTTCTATCACCCTTATTCTCACTCCCTCTCTCTATCTCACTTGTTCTCAGGGGCGAAATGGCCATCTGGTATTTCTGGCAAATGCTAGATGGGCTGGTTCATTTTTAGCCCAGTGCTTCTGGTTGTCACTCCCCCTCTACCTATCTCTCTGTGTGTCTGGTTTAGGTATCTCCCAGACCTCCAAGAAGCATACTTCCCTCCAACGTACTTGAGTCATGCTGCTTCTCACCTATAGATCTGACATCTTGAGTTCATCTTCAGTTTATTTAAGTTGATGGCCATATTATTAAGGTGAACTGTGTTACAAATGACTAGGTGTTCCCAGTTGTCTGTTCTATCATTCTGTCAGTGATACAATAGTGGTCATTAAATTCCTTTTGACGATACAAGCGGCACTCGCCTAGCTAGCTTCGCCCTCATGTGGGTGCTAGCAAGCAAGCTAGGTAGTGCTAGGTATTAACAGTCGTTGTCAGCCAATCCAGCAGTGGCTGGAAGCTAAGATGAGCTTCAATTGGTCACTTGCATCATGATTTCACAGAGGATTTGCATAAAGTTAAACTTTCTCCAACTTTTATCAAGTCATGTTCAGCCACCTTGCCCATGCTCGCATCGCTTCACAGTCCCCCGCCCACTCCGCTTCTTTTGCTTTCCTTCCATTTAATTTGAATGGCTTCCAATGCTTCACCATATGATGCTGCTCGATATTAACACGGGCCGTTCAATTATTATTTTACAACGTAATGAAGGACTGTGGAATGTGTCTGTTACCTTTGAATAGTTATGTGGTTAATTATCAATTTGACTTTGGTATGAACCAAAGGAGGGGCTAGGTGAATATAAGCCCCTGTTTTGGGCTTTATTGTCAGATTAGTTTTGGTATGTGAGAGGAGGCTGTGGTGAGCTTGGTATATATCCCAATTTGAGTTGGGGTACCCCTGGTTCCCACAAGGCCCCACTTTTACAATGCCAGTCTGAGTGAGGTATTCCTGCTTGACCTTCAATATGGACGAGATGCTGTTTTGATCAGTTCAGTAATCCTAGAGTTATGGGGTCATGGGGTTAAGCTCTACCCATCCACATCCTGCCAAGTCTAGAACAACAAGATACTATCTGAGGACAGAGGCGCAGTGACAGTATGAATCGATAGAAAGGAGAGAAAGAAAAAGGAGTAGGGAGGAAATGATGATTGATGTTGATGAGAGTGGGAGACATAGACAGCTCTGGCATCTCTCTCACAGTTCAGCCTAACCCTGCTGTCTCAGACAGAGATAAGGGGAAGGAGATAGGGTCAGCATGACAGGCAGAGTGAAGGTCACAGAAACACACACACACAGACTTGAGAAAGATAAGGTGGGGGATAGGGCCTTCATGACAGGCAGGGTAACAATCCAACCCTCAATCTCTCGCAGATCAGACCAGACTGTGTAAACAAGAACACTCCTGTCTCTCTGAAGAATAATAGAAGATCACACCTCTGTCCATCTCCATCCCTCGGTCCCTCATTTGTCAGCTCCCCTCCTTCATCTCCCTCCCTCCCTGTCCTTCTTTCTCTCCTCCCTTACCTCCCCTCCCTCTCTCCCTCTTGCCTCCCCTCTCTCCTTCTCTTCTCTTCCCTTCCCTTCCCTCCCTGTCCTTCTTTCTCTCCTTGTCATAGTCCGACAGGCAAGGCACACCTGCTGACTGAGGTAGCTGTGTCTCTTGTGGCTGCCAACATGGCTGGCACAGAGGGGGAGAGAGGGTGGTGCAAGTGGCACTGCAGCTGCCATGGTGGTATCTGTCCTCTCCTACAAACCACAGCACAGCCACAATACACACACACACACACACACACACGCATACACATCACCAGTGCTCTGGCAGTTATGCCAACAAGGTCACTCTGCATGGTCTCGCCCTTTAAAGTACCCCCGTCTTCACAATACAGTCCACTCAGAGGATGAAGAGAGGATATCTCATACAGACCCTCTCTTTTAGATTCATTCTTGGTTGCTTCATATAAACTGAAAAAATATTATTTCTCTGATGACAGTGACTGAACTAAAAAGTGTCATGTGTATCATGTTTGTGGAAGGTCCCTATTTACGCCACAAAGGCTTTTTCATTTTTCCTAATTTGAGAAGCACCATGGAATGTTTCTGAAATATTTAGAAATCATTTAGAAACATTTTCCTGCTTGCATCCTCTGAGAGGAACAGATTGTGGAAAGTGTCACCTAACTGTGAGCTGTGTTTGACAGCCAGCCAGGTTAAGCTTTATAACATGAAGATTCATTTGACTAAAATGTGCAGTAAGTTGGATTAAAAGTAGAGTAGTAGATGATCTTAGAGCAAATAAAATGGGAATTGTCCTCTGAATATGTAATTGCTTAACTCCCCACTTTCTTTGCTGTGCTTACACATTATTCAGCATACTTGATGTCTTCCATACAGTATAATATATAATTGATATATATATGGCATTGAGATATGTATAAGGTTAATAATATATTTCCTCTCAGTCACTTTCACAGCGTATATGACACCACAACCCAGCCTGCTGCTAACATTATGGGTCTATTTTCTGTTCCAGCATCCTCCTTCCTCTCCCCATGGCAACATGTCATACCATGGCAACATAGTGTGTCATAGAGTTACTTAATGCCTGTTTTTTTAAGTCTTGGTTAAAAAGGAGAGAGAACCACAGACATGCTCAATGTGAGCTCCTTATTTATTTCAGTTTTTTGGTTTTTAGAATGAAATAAACACTTGAATCTAAAAAATTATTCAAGACAAGAAGTGATGAACAACACCTCTATTCAAATAAAATAGAAAAAAAAGTAACTGCGCTTCAATTTAAGAAGTTAGCTAGCTACACAACAAAAACCTAGCCAGCAGACTAACAAGCTAGCAATAAAGAAAATGAGCTCGAACAAACCTAGCAAGGGGAGTTGATACAACTAATAACTAACTAATACAACCTTGCTGTCCCCAGTCCACCTGGCCTTGCTGCTGTCCCAGTTTCAACTGTTCTGCCTGCGGTTATGGAACCCCTACCTGTCCCAGACCTGCTGTTTTCAACTCTTAATTATCGGCTATGAAAAGCCAACTGACATTTATTCCTGATAATTATTTGACCATGCTTGTCATTTATGAACATTTTGAACATCTTGGCCATGTTCTGTTATAATCTCCACCCGGCACAACCAGAAGAGGACTGGCCACCCCTCATAGCCTGGTTCCTCTCTAGGTTTCTTCCTAGGTTTTGGCCTTTCTAGGGAGTTTTTAGCCACCGTGCTTCTACACCTGCATTGCTTGCTGTTTGGGGTTTTAGGCTGGGTTTCTGTACAGCACTTCGAGATATTAGCTGATGTACGAAGGGCTATATAAAATAAACTTGATTGATTGATTGATTGAACTGCATCAAGCAACCAAAAAGGAGCACAGACTCTAACTTTAAACATCTTCTGTTTTTTTGTGTGAACATTGTTCACTCTTTTGTTGTTGTTTTTTAGCTAAATTAGAGCTAGCTAGCAACAGCAGCAGACAAACAAAACCGATTGCCATGGCAACGGGGCAACAGAACAGAGTAGCAGTACCTGTGGGCTCTGCTACTACTGCTATGTCCCCACTCCCCCTCACGCTGAATCCATTCTTTACCTCCCAGAGGCCAAACCTTATACAACGAAGAAAGCTTTTAAACAGAAACTACTAAGGCGGAGGCCAGAAACCCTTTTCGCAGACCTCTACAAAAACTGTGATGTGAGTAATCATATCTTTCTCACTGACCAGCCAAACGCATGGCGCTCAGCAGTCTGCTCTCACTACCCATCCAAAATGTAAGGACCGATACTGGAGATGAGAGGCAGGTACGGGGAGTCAACATTCAATCAGGAACAGACAGGTAACAGAACAGGAACAGCATCTGCACACGGGTAAACAAAGACAAACGACAATTAATGCTGAAGCAAGGACAGAGCGGGGACGAGACATAAATATATGTCTGGTCAGCTCTGTCCTTGCTTCAGCAGTAGTTTCTGTTTTCTTTGTAGTATCATTTTTGGCCACTGGGAGGTAGAGAATTGATTCACCGCTGAGGGGGAGTGGGGACATAACAGTAGTAGCATATATATATATATATATGGCGCTCGAGGGCGCCAGGGGGGAAAAGCGGGAGCAGGCGTGACAGTACTCCCCCTTCTAGGTGCGCCACCCGGCATCCCACTCGGGCGAGCCTGACGGGCCGGCCGAGGCACGGGTGCTGGGAAAGCCGTCTGGGCCTAAACTCCCGATGAACCGGCTGAGGCATGGGAGCCTGACGATCCGGTTGAGGCGTGGGAAACCGATGATCCGGCGGAGCCGTAGCAGCCTGATGAGCCGGTTAGGTGTATAAACCTGACTATCCGGCTGAGGCCCTTCCGAGCCAACCGGGGCAAGAACCTCTCAAGCCAGCTAGAACATTGACAGCCCGACGAGCTGGCTTAGGCACTCCCATTTCCATCGGTGTCGGCCCCCGGACCCGATGTCACCACCAACCGGAATGCCAGCATTCCCTGATGCTTCATTTGGTGGCTTCAGCATTTCGTAAGGACCAACACCGGAGATGAGAAGCAGGCACAGGGAGTCAACATTTAATCTGGAACAGACAGGTAACAGAACAGGAACAGCGTCAGCACACGGGTAAACAACGACAAACGACAATTAATGCTGAAGCAGGGAACAGAGCGGGGAACATATATAGGGAAGATAATGACAGAAGTGATGGAGCCCAGGTGGGTCCAATAATCGTTGATGCTCGTGACGGGGGAAAGGTAGGTGTGCGTAATGATGGTGATCTAACAAAGGAGGTGAGAGAGCTCCAAATGCTGGGGAGCATGGGAGCAGGCATGACACATTACAGAGGGAATCTGTAATGGGTGGAAGATGAAAGTCAAAAAACCCTGACTGCACCATGATAACAATCAACCTCTACAAGACTGGGACTATCATGGTGCAAGGTAATCTTAGGCTGTTTGAAACAGACTTTCAGACCATTAAGGAGAGCAGAGAGAGGACACCACCAGTGACATGCCCTTCCACAAGACAAACTCCACCAGCACCACCCTCAACCCCTATATCCCCACCCAAAAAGGCACACCAAGCAACCCCCCCCAGTGCAGAACAGGCTCAGGCCCTCCTCACCACCATGGCTGCCATGAGGGATGAGTTCACCTAACTGGAGGGGGGGGGTGGTCCTGCTGAGGGAGAGCATGCGCAAACAGCAACCAGACCTCCACACCTTAGATGAGCTCCTAACCAAGGTGTCGAGCAGAGCAGGACAGCAGCTTTACAACACAGCCGAAAGAGGTTCAGCAAGAGAGAGACGGACTCAAGAGAGAGCTGGCTATGGGAACGTTGTTTGGGTGTCAAAAAAGATACACGTCAAATAAGCTTGTTGACCAATCAGGACCTGAAAATGACTGCACGTCACATAACAATATAACGCGTTCATGAATGTTTTACGTAGTTATTACACATTATTACACTACCACTCGTATTTCATATGTCACAACGCTTCATATGATGCTGGTAAAGATGTCTCGCGCACCTACAATGCTGGTCATAAAAAAAGCTAGCTAGCTGATGGATGCAAAGAATGTTCTTCCCCAAAAACATAGCAAAACGACATAATCTGTTTCAATAGCTATAGTTAGCTAGCTAACTATATAGCTAGGTGTCATCATCTAAAACAACCCTAATTTATAAAACAGTTCTTATTTGATTAATGGTGGTCGTCGCCCATCTATGTGAAGCCAGCCACAATAGTGGACTTTGCGGTTAGCCTTCAAAATAAAAGTATGTCATTGACAGTGATGCAAATTATTACAAATAGTAGAATTATGCCATAATTGAATAGATAATGCTAAACAAGGTTGCAATGTTGTTATATAAAATCAACAAAAGACAACAATTTGATAATTTAAAAAAAATCTGTGTTAATCACACTGGATGTATTATACTTTAGAATTGCATTGGGGGCAAACTTATTTCACTGTACAGCCTTACCTATGGATTGTGGATCAATGACATGGGGTATCAGTCTACTCAGTGACACCCAGAGAACATTAGCATCGTAGCTCTTATTGCGGGACTCTGAAACAACTGTGAATTGAGACACATTTGTTGTCAACCTATGTGCATTGAACAGCATTCCAGAGGAAAAACAATACTGCGTGGATGTTTTGGAGTCTGATAACTCTGAGGACTTTGGGAATAAATATCTTGGGTATTGAGTAGACAGATACCCCATTTCATTGATCCCCAATCCTTAGGTAAAGCTGTACAGTGCAATATGAATGTCAATACGCACAATAGGCTGACTGGGGAGGTGATTTCACACAGTCACAATCCCGCGATAAGAGCTACAATGCTAATATTTGCGTAAACTCTTCACAGTTGTGTTCTGTCGGTTTCACCGAGTAAACTGATACCCCATTTCATTGCTTCACATTCCAACCTTGTTTAACATTATCTAGTCTAAATATAGCGTGATTCTACCAATTGTAACCTTCTGCATCACTTTCAAATAAGTACTTTTATTTTGAAGGCAAACCGCAAATTCCACTATTGCTCATAATCCTTATTGTGGCTAGCTTCACAACACATAATCCGGCCTGGTCGAGTTTTGCTAGCCAAATGAAGCTAACTGGCTGCTTATAACGTTAGCTTTGGGCAACAGTGTTAAGTAGCTGGCTAGCTATTTATTTTCATGAACTGAAGTTCAATTTCAATAGGCGAACAGTGAGTGGCTACCTAGCTAATACTTACTCACAGGGATTCCTAAATCATTGCTAAAAATAATACAAATGACTCCAATTTCTACTGGTCATTGTTTTCAGGCTGGTTGTATTGGTGCTAGCTAGGTACCAAGCTAAAGCTAGCTACCCCTGAAGTTGCGGTCAAACAAATAACGCCTTATTACCAACACAGTATTGTAAACACATCGTTTGTGTCCGGTGTGTGCTTGTTTGCATACTTTTTTTGTACAGCTTTGACAGTGCTACTCGAAGTAGTGGTGGCTTGCACGTGCAAATTCAGCACACACAACATTCTATAATAGAATTGTGTTATTTGACATGTCAAATTAAAAGCTTAGTCAAATAGTGTTATTTATCTTTTTTGACCCAAACAGCGTTCCATATCTGGCTGATCTAACAAAGGAGGTGAGAGAGCTCCAAAAAGACAGGCAGAGCAGTAATAACGAGCTGACCTCACTAAGAGAGGAGCTGTAGGAGAGAAAGAGAACAGGGGACAGGCTGCAGGAGCAGCTAGACCACCACTCTATGGCCTGCCCTCAAACACCAGAGGAGCCCAGCTCAACCAGCCAGGCCTCCTCAGCCCTGCCTGCTGCACGCCTCCCCCCAAGCCCACAGAACAGCCTCCCACTGACAGCGACACCGGCACAGACCAGCCACACCCTAGTTCCAACACCCACCAGCTCCCACTCTATGCCCTCAAGTCCAGAATAAATACTGGCTGACATTATCCTGTTGATGGACTCAAATGGGAAGTTTGTTCAGGAGAATAAACTTTTCCCTAGATACGAAATGAGAAAGGTGTGGTGCCCAACAATGCAGAGTGCCATTGAGCTGCTTGATATGGCCCAGCCCCGGTCGCCAAGCCACAAAGTCATACACACCGGAAGAAACGACCTGCGTGCTCAGCAGGAGAGGGTGGCGACTTCACTACGGGGAGTGATTGAGAAGGCCTCCGTAATCTTCCTCAACTCAAGAATCGTGGTGTCAACCCTTCTACAGAGGAAGGACTTCCACCCTGCCACAACCCAATGTACACCTGGCCCACCATCCCACGCTCGATCTGGACTGTCTCTATGACTATGTTCACCTGTACAGGGAAACAGTCCCCGTCCTTGCCAAGACTCTCAAGGACTTTGCTTTAAACCGCAGCCCGACCTCTCCACCCACGAACAGCAGCGCAATCTCCACCCCTCCGAGATCAACGAGACAACACCCCAGACCAGTTCCCTGGACCCCACAGCCATGGCCAAAGCACTACCAACCTCAATGCCCACCACAGCCAGCTCAGCACAGACCACCCCAGACCAGCTTCAGACCCACCAAGACGAGGCCTACCGGAGTGTTTGTCTCATTTTGAAGGTAAAAAAACAGTTACGTTGCATGTTGGAATTTACAAGGATTGAAGTCCTCTGCTTTTGAGCTAAAGAGCAGAAACACAGACTTCCTGAAATAAATGGATGATGTTGATATTGTAGTACTACAGGAAGCATGGTGCGGAGATGATGTTTCCACTGGCTGTCTACTAGGTTATAGGGAGATAATCGTGCCATCCATCAAATTAAAAGGAATCACACAGGGCAGAGACTCAGGTGAAATGCTAATATGGTATAAATTAATTAAACTAATTCAACTGAATTGATCAAAACAGGAGAATTCTTTATCTGGTTAAAAATCTAGAAGAAGGCTATCTTAACAGATAAAAACGTCTTCCTCTGTGCCACATACATTCCCCCCTCAGAGTCACCCTACTTCAATGAAGAGAGTTTCTCCCTTCTAGAGGGGGAGATTAGTCACTTTCAGGCCCAAGGCAACATACTGGTCTGTGGAGACCTGAATTCTAGAACAGCAGAAGAACTAGACACTATTAACAGTCATGGGGACAAACACCTACCGGGAAGCAACAACCTTTCCCTCCCCACATACCCCCCCAGGAACAACTATGACAAAGTGAAAAACAAAAATGGAGTACAGCTCCTGGAGCTCTGTCGAACACTGGTTCTGTACATAGTCAATGGTAGGCTAAGAGGGGACTCTTTTGGTCATCCCTTGGCAGGAGTACTGTAGACTACTTCATCACCGACCTCAATCCAGAGTCTCTCAGAGCCTTCACAGACAGCCCACTAACACCTCTCTGTCATGTTGGTATAAATGATTCGGGAGACAGGCGCAGGAATGCGTAATAGGGGTTTTGGGGGGTTGATTATTGTTACAATGTCCGTTGGTTCGTGTGACTACCTGTGCTGTTTGTTTTGGCTTTCGTGCCATTGTGGATTGCACAGATGATTACGTGTCTCGTCTCGTGTGTTAATCATTGTGCGTGTGTGTGATTTTTTTTCGAGGTATTCCTCGCTCTTTTGTTTTGGGTTTCTACCCTATGTTTTATGTGTTTGTTTGGTCTTCGTCCCTGTGCCTTTACACGGCACTCTGTAATTTGGGTACAATAAAAAAAACTATTACGCATTCCTGCACCTGTCTCCCGAATCATTGTTACCAACGTGACACTAAAATCACAGTGTATCTGAGAAGAGCAGAACCCAACCATGAAGCGTCACGGACCAATAAATTACATGGTACTAAACAGCCCTATAGATGGAGTGCAAACAGTACAGAAATCTACCAAAAAGCAGTTAGTAGCTAAAAAATACAATCTTTCCTGGACAACTTTTTTGCTTTAATATTCTCCTACAGCAATGAAGTTGTACATTTGACCAAAAACTTTATATTTGACAAATTAGCCTCCTTGGCTAATCTAAAGAAACATAAGAGCAAACTAAAAATAATAGATCATGAAAAATGGTTTGATAATGATTGGAGAAATCTAAGAAAGTCGTTGAGAAATATATCTAATCAAAAACACAGCGACCCAGACAACTAAAATATACGCCTTCACTATGGGGAAACACTGAAGCAATACAAACACACCCTAAGAACAAAAAAGGAACAGCGCATTAGAAATCTGCTGGCTGTAATTGAGGAATCGATAGAATCAAACCACTTCTGGGAGAATTTGAATAAATTAAACAAACCCTCATCAACAGGAATTGGCTATCCAAAATGGGGATATGTGGAGAAATCACTTGCAAACCTCTACAGCAATATAACAACGAGCCCAGAACAAAAATATATAGAATAAAAATTGCAAATCCTTGAATCAGCAGTCAAAGACTATCAGAATCCTGTGGATACCCCAATTACAGAATAAGAATTATTGGGAAAAACTACGCACTCTCCAACCCCAAAAGGCCTGTGGTGCTGATAGTATTTTAAATTAAATGATCAAATATACAGACCACAAATTCAAATTGGCTATACAAAGTCTTCAACATTATCCTCACTGCAGGTATTTTCCCCGATATTTGGAACCAAGGTTTAATCACACCAATCTATAAAATGGAGACAAATTTGACCCAAATAATTATAGAGGAATTTGTGTTAACAGCAACTTGGGGAAAATTCTCTGCAGTATCATAAATAGCAGACTACATAATTTCCTTGATGAACACAACGTCCTAAGCAGAAGCGAGATTGGATTGTTTTTAAATATCGTACAACAGACCACATTTACACCCTCCACACCCTAATTGATCAACAAGTAAACCAAAACAAAGGCAAAATCTACTTGTGTTTTGTAGACTTCAAGAAAGCATTTGTTTCAATTTGGCACAAAGGTATTTTTTTATAAACTAATAGAAAGTGGTATTGGAGGGAAAACATATGTTATTAAATCAATGTACACAAACAAGTGGCAACAAGCAAACAGACTTCTTCTCTCGGGGACGTGGAGTGAAACAGGGCTGCCCAATAAGTTCAACACTATTATACATCTACATTAATGAATTGGCAAAAACATTAGAAGAATCGGCAGCACCTGGTATCACCCTACACAACACAGAAATCAAGTGTCTGTGTACGCAGATGACCTGGTGCTGCTGTCTCCCACTAAGGAGGAGTTACAGCAGCACCTAGATCATCTGCACAGGTTCTGTCAGACCTGGGCTCTGACCGTTAATCACAGGTTCATCTAAAAAAACGAATATAATGATATTCCAAAAAAGGTCCGGAATTCAGGATGACAAATATAAATTCTATTTAGACACAGTTCTATTAGAACACACCAAAAACTACACGTATCTGGGACTAAATATCAGCAGCACAGGTAGCTTTCACATGGCTGTGAATGAGCTGAGAGACAAAGCAAGAAGAGCATGCTATGCCATTAAAAGGAACATCCAGATTAGAATCTGGCAAAAAATTGTCAAATCAGTTAAAGAACCAATTTGTCTATATGGCGGCGAAGTATGGGGTCCACTCTCTAACAATGAATTTACCAAATGGGACAAACATCCAATTGAAATACTGCATGAGTTTTGCAAGACTGTAATGCAAGTGCAAAGAAAAACTCCAGCTAACGCATGTAGAGCAGAATTGGGCCAATACCCCCTCCTTATTCAAATAGAAAAAAGAGCCATCAAATTTTACAACTATCTAAAAACAAGTGATCCCAAAACATTCCCTCACACAGCTCTACAATGTCAAGAGATTAGACAAGAGAAGAGTCTCCTCAGCCAGCTGGTTCTGAGGCTCAGTTCACTAACTAACAGTTCAGTCTGTCTACAAACAGGCTCTCAAAGTGCTTGATAGGAAGCCCAATAGCCATCATCACTGTTACATCCTCAGAAAGCATGAGCTCCTGAGTTGGGAAAATCTTGTGCAATACACCGACGCATGTCTTGTATTCAAGATCCTAAATGGCCTGGCTCCCCCTCCACTCAGTGTTTTTGTTAAACAGAAAACCCAAACATATGGCAGCAGATCCACAAGGTCTGCCATGAGAGGTGACTGTATAGTTCCCTTAAGGAAAAGCACCTTTAGTAAATCTGCTTTCTCTGTGAGAGCTTCCCATGTCTGGAATACACTGCCATCAGACACACATAACTGCACCACATATCACACTTTCACAAAATGCATGAAGACATGGCTAAAGGTCAATCAGATTTGTGAACCTAATCCCCAGCTGTGTATTGCCGCTTTCCATGTTGTCTGTAGCTTGTGAGGTGTGGAAACACTTTGTTGCTTTTATGAATTTTGTCTTGCTGCTTTTTGTTCTATGTTGCTCTGTCTGTATGCTACGTCTTGCTTGTCCTACAGTGAGGGAAACAAGTATTTGATCCCCTGCTGATTTTGTACGTTTGCCGACTGACAAAGAAATGATCGGTCTATAATTTTAATGGTAGGTTTATTTGAACAGTGAGAGACAGAATATCAACAAAAAACTCCAGAAAAACGCATGTCAAAAATGTTCTAAATTCTATTTTAATGAGGGAAATAAGTATTTGACCCCCTCTCAATCAGAAAGATTTCTGGCTCCCTGTTGTCTTTTATACAGGTAACGAGCTGAGATTAGGAGCACACTCTTAAAGGGAGTGCTCCTAATCTCAGCTTGTTACCTGTATAAAAGACACCTGTCCACAGAAGCAATCAATCAATCAATCAGATTCCAAACTCTCCACCATGGCCAAGACCAAAGAGCTCTCCAAGGATGTCAGGGACAAGATTGTAGACCTACACAAGGCTGGAATGGGCTACAAGACCATCGCCAAGCAGTTTGATGAGAAGGTGACAACAGTTGGTGTGATTATTCGCAAATGGAAGAAACACAAAAGAACTGTCAATCTCCCTCGGCCTGGGGTTCCATGCAAGATCTCACCTTGTGGAGTTGCAATGATCATGAGAGCGGTGAGGAATCAGCCCAGAACTACACGGGAGGATCTTGTCAATGATCTCAAGGCAGCTGGGACCATAGCCACCAAGATAACAATTGGTAACATACTACGCCGTGAAGGACTGAAATCCTGCAGCGCCCGCAAGGTCCATTTGCTCAAGAAAGCACATATACATGCCCGTCTGAAGTTTGCCAATGAATATCTGAATGATTCAGAGGCCAAAATGGAGCTCTTTGGCATCAACTCAACTCGCCATGTTTGGAGGAGGAGGAATGCTGCCTATGACCCCAAGAACACCATCCCAACCGTCAAACATGGAGGTGGAAACATTATGCTTTGGGGGTGTTTTTCTGCTAAGGGGACAGGACAACTTCACCGCATCAAAGGGACGATGGACGGGGCCATGTACCATCAAATCTTGGGTGAGAACCTCCTTCCCTCAGCCAGGGCATTGAAAATGGGTGGTGGATGGTTATTCCAGCATGACAATGACCCAAAACACACGGCCAAGGCAACAAAGGAGTGGCTCAAGAAGAAGCACATTAAGGTCCTGGAGTGGCCTAGCCAGTCTCCAGACCTTAATCCCATAGAAAATCTGTGGAGGGAGCTGAAGGTTTGAGTTGCCAAACGTCAGCCTCGAAACCTTAATGACTTGGAGAAGATCTGCAAAGAGGAGTGGGACAAAATCCCTCCTGAGATGTGTGCAACCCTGGTGGCCAACTACAAGAAACGTCTTACCTCTGTGATTGCCAACAAGGGTTTTGCCATTTCTTTGTCAGTGGGCAAACGTACAAAATCATCAGGGGATCAAATACTTTTTTCCCTCACTGTATGTTGCTCTGCGTGTGCTCACTGCTCAATGATTGTTTGTATTGTAATTGTTTTTAATAACCTGCCCAGGGACTGCGGTTGAAAATTATCCGGCTGTCTAAAACCGGCACTTTTACAGAAATGTTGATTAATGTGCACTGTCCCTGTAAAAATAAAATAAACTCAACAACCCAAACCAACCCCATAGAGCCTCAGGACCGCTCTCAGAAAATCTGGCCCAACCAAATCCTCACAAAGCAAAAAGAAAGTTAAAGTAAACTTCAATGCAATTTGGCTCTGAACAGACAGTACGTGGTGGCAGACTATCTGACCACTGTGACTGATAGAAAACTACTACTATCGGTTAAATATATTATTATTCTAATGAATATTGTTTTTGCTGTTAATGGTAATCCCATTTCCACAACTACTATTGCTGTTGGTCCCACCATTTATGTTATATGTGTACTTTGACAATGTAAGTAATTTAACTTGCCATGTCAATGAGAGAGACAGAGACTAAATCATGAGAAAACAAAAAGGTAATTACTTGACACATTAGAAAGAAGTAACAAAAAAACTGTGCAAACAAGAAAGCTATTTGGCCATAAACAGAGAATATTGGCAGAAAACCTGCCCCAAAATTACGGAAAGCTTAAGAGACTCAGTGAGCATAGCCTTGCTATTGAAAGAGGCCGCCTTAGGCAGACCTGGCTCTCAAGAGAAGACAGGTTATGTATGCACTGCCCACAAAATGATTTGGAAATTGACCTGCACTTCCTAACCTCCTGACGAATGTATGACAATATTAGAGACACATATTTCCCTCAGATTACACAGACCCACAAGAATTAGAAAACAAATCCAATTTTGATAAACTCCCATATCTACTGGGTGACATACCACAGTGTGCCATCACAGCAGCAAGATTTTTGACCTGTTGCCACAAGAAAAGGGCAACCAGTGAAGAACAAACACCATTTTATATAGAACCCATATTTATGTTTAATTATTTTCCCTTTGTACTTGAACTATTTACACATCGTTACAACACTGTATGTAGCCATAATATGTCATTTGAAATGTCTCTGTTCGTTTGGAACTTTTGTGAGTGTAATGTTAACTGTTTATTTTATATAGTTTATTTCACTTTTGTTTATCTATTTCACTTGCTTTGGCGATGTAAGCATTTGTTTCCAATGTCAATAAAGCCCTTTGAATTGGATTGAATTGAGAGAGTGAGAGGGAGAGGGAGAAAAAGAGAGAGAAAGAAAGAAAGAACAACGTGACACAATGTGTCAACTGTGTTGTCATAACCCTCTGAATAGCGACAACACTGAATAGACTCACCTACAATTTTACCTGGAATAGGACACTACCCAGCTAGCACATTTGGTTAGTCGGAAGTTGTGGGAATGTACGTTTTTGGTTTCCCATTGATTCTGGAAATTAAGCCATGAGTTTCAAACAGAACGTTTTTTAAACATTCTGAGAATGGAAGTGAAAATTTTGCCACTTCTGGGAACGTACAGTTGAAGTCGGAAGTTTACATACACCTTAGCCAAATACATTTAAACTCAGTTTTTCACAATTCCTGACATTTAATCCTAGTAAACATCCCCTGTCTTAGGTCAGTTAGGATCACCACTTAATTTTAAGAATGTGAAATGTCAGAATAATAGTAGAGAGAATTATTTATTTCAGCTTTTATTTCTTTCATCACATTCCCAGTGGGTCAGAAGTTTATATACACTCAATTAGTATTTGGTAGCATTGTCTTTAAATTGTTTAACTTGGGGAAAACGTTTCAGGTAGCCTTCCACAAGCTTCCCACAATAGGTTTGGGTGAATGTTGGCCCATTCCAGAGCTGGTGTAACCGAGTCAGGTTTGTAGGCCTCCTTGCTCGCACACGCTTTTTCAGTTCTGCCCACATATTTTCTATAGGATTGAGGTCAGAGCTTTGTGATGGCCACTCCAGTACCTTGACTTTGTTGTCCTTAGGCCATTTGGCCACAACTTTGGACGTATGCTTGGGGACATTGTCCATTTGGAAGACCCATTTGTGACCAAGCTTTAACTTCCTGACTGATGTCTTGAGATGTTGCTTCAATATATCGATGTCATTTTCCTGCATCATGACACAATCTATTTGTGAAGTGGACCAGTCCCTCCTGCAGCAAAGCACCCCCACAACATGATGCTGCCATCCCCGTGCTTCATGGTTGGGATGGTGTTCTTCGTCTTGCAAGCATCCCCCTTTTTCCTCCAAACATAACAATGGTCATTATGGCCAAACAGTTATATTTTTGTTTCATCAGACCAGAGGACATTTCTCCAAAAAGTATGATCTTTGTCCCCACGTGCAGTTGCAAACCGTAGTCTGGCTTTTTTATGGCAGTTTTGGAGCAGTAGCTTCTTCCTTGCTGAGCGGCCTTTCAAGTTATGTCGATATAGAACTCGTTTTACTGTGGATATAGATACTTTTGAACCTTTTGTACAAATGAACGTGGTACCTTCAGGCATTTGGAAATTGCTCCCAAGGATGAACTAGACTTGTGGAGGTCTGGGCTGATTTCTTTTGATTTTCCCATGATGTCAAGCAAAGAGGCCCTGTGTTTGAAGGTAGGCCTTGAAATACATCCACAGGTACACCTCCAATTGACTCAAATGATGTAATTTAGCCTGTCAGAAGCTTCTAAAGCCATGACATAATTTTCTGGAATTTTCCAAGCTGTTTAAAGGCACAGTCAACTTAGTGTATGTCAACTTCTGACCCACTGGAATTGTGATACAGTGAATTATAAGCGAAATAATCTGTCTGTAAACAATTGTTGGAAAAATTACTTGTGTCATGCACAAGGTAGATGTCCTAACCGACTTGCCAAAACTAGTTTGTTAACAAGAAATTTGTGGAGTGGTTGACAAACAAGTTTTAATGACTCCAACCTAAGTGTATTTAAACTTTCGACTTCAACTGTACATATTTAGATTGCAGGGAGGTTCTGAGAAAGTTTTACTATGAAGCATTTTCCTCTGAGGTTCTAAGAACGGAAATTATTGGTTAGTGTTAAAAAATTGAATTAAGCGATTTAAAATACACCATCACAATAAATCCATTATTTATTTTAGTCATGACTAGGGTTGAAAAGGGTCGTAAACTTTCCAGGAAATTTCCAGACATTTTCCATGGGAAGTTAAACATAACTATTTTGTGAATTTTGCTTAAATTCATCAAAAAAGTTAGCTTATAACAGTGAACGTTTTTTGTGAGAAACACATGAGGCAATTTTAGGTCTTGTGGCATATTTTGGTTAAACTATCCCCAATTCAATGGAATTGCAACCCTCTGCATGCACAGTGCATTCTTCCATCACATGTGCAGTGCGCTCTTCCATCACATGTACAGCT
This sequence comes from Salvelinus fontinalis, assembly GCF_029448725.1. NCBI lineage: Eukaryota > Metazoa > Chordata > Actinopteri > Salmoniformes > Salmonidae > Salvelinus > Salvelinus fontinalis. The sequence continues at coordinate 22,710,010 of NC_074686.1, forward strand.
GATTCTCAAGATCTTGCACACTAATAAGATGCTATCTACACTGTCTGAACCAGGGACTACATGCGTTCTGGTAAGTTTTGACGTGGAGTGAATATATTTTATGACGTACATGATTTTTTGTTAACTAGTAAATAGTAACCTACAGCAAAGTGTTTTTAAGTCATTTCTAACTTGCTAACATTTCTGCTAGTTAGTTTTTGCTACCATGTGGGCTTTAGCTTGCTTGAGTCTGCTAACTGAGGAGTGTTAATTCACCTGTCTCCATGCATGTTTCATTTTAAAACATTCATTTTACAAAGGAGTTGTTTAATCAAACTGCTTAAATATTTATCTGTACATGGAATTGTGTTTTTTTTTTTTTTTACTCAATTTAATCTTTACAGGAAAATGCAACGGGCAGTATCTGATGTGTGGAGACATTTCACTGCAGCTCATGTAGAAGGAAAAGCTGTGTACATTTGCAAATACTGTGCCAAATCATATATGAAGAATGCAACAAAGATGCAGAATCATCTGGCCAAGTGCACAAAGTTCCCTCAACACTCACAACAAGCAACCTCTGACAAAAGTCCCTTTACTTCTATTCGAGGTAAAAAATTATGAATCAGACACCTTATCGATAGCTCATGGTCCTCCTGGAATCAGAAGTTTTTTTTGACTCAGTGGAGGAACGTAGTCAGAGAAATGATGATGAATGTCTTGCTCGAGCTGTGTATGCAACTGGTTCACCTCCTCACAGGCAATGTGTATTGGGAGAGATTTCTGAATGTTCTTCACCCAGCATACACCCCTCCAACCGGACATGCTTTATCTACTCATTTGCTGGATGCAGAGTTTGACAGAGTTCAAGTGAAGGTCAAGCAAATCATAGAGAAAGCAGACTGTATTGCAATCATCTCTGATGGGGGGTCGAATGTTCGTGGGCAAGGAATAATTATCTACATCATCTCCACCCCTCAACCAGTATTCTACAAGAGCACAGACACAAGGGACAACAGACACACCGGTCTCTATATTGCAGATGAGCTGAAGGCATTTATCAATGACCTTGGAGCACAGAAGGTATTTGCACTGGTGACAGACAATGCTGTGAACATGAAGGCTGCTTGGTCTAAAGTGGAGGAGTCCTACCCTCACATTACACCCATTGGCTGTGCTGCTCATACATTGAATCTGCTCCTCAAGGACATCATGGCACTGGAAACAATGCAGACACTCTACAAGAGAGCCAAGGAAATGGTTAGGTATGTGAAGGGTCATCAAGTTATAGCAGCAATCTACCTCACCAAGCAAAGAGAGAAGAATAAGAGCACCACATTGAAGCTGCCCAGCAACACCCGTTGGGGTGGTGTCATCATGTTTGACAGTCTCCTGGAGGGGAAGGAGTCTCTCCATTAAATGGCCATATCACAGTCTGCCGATATGGACAGCCCCATCAAGAGGATCCTCCTGGATGATGTATTTTGGGAGAGAGTGGTAAGCAGCCTGAAACTCCTGAAACCTATAGCAGTAGCCATTGCACGGATTGAGAGAGACAATGCCATCCTGTCTGATGTTCAGACTCTGCTTGCAGATGTCAGAGAAGAAATCTGTACTGCCCTGCCCACTTGACTGTTGCTCCAAGCAGAGGAAACTGCCGTTTTGAAATACATCAAAAAAGTGTGAAGAGTTCTGCCTGAAGCCCATACACGCCGCCGCTTACATGTTGGACCTCAAGTATGCTGGCAAGAGCATCCTGTCTAGTGTAGAGATCAACAAGGCCTATGGTGTCATCACTACTGTGTCTCGCCACCTTGGCCTGGATGAGGGTAAGGTTCTTGGCAGTCTGGCGAAGTACACTTCCAAGCAAGGGCTTTGGGATGGAGATGCAATATGGTAGTCGTGCCAACATATCTCATCAGACACCTGGTGGAAGGGACTTTGTGGATCTGAGGCTCTTTCCCCTGTTGCCTCCATCATCCTCCAAATCCCACCAACATCCACTGCCTCAGCGCAACTGGTCCTTGTTTGGGAACACGCACACCAAAGCACGCAACAGACCAACCAATACAAGGGTTGAAAAATTGGTGGCCATCCAGGCAAATTTGAGGCTTTGAGCCTGACAACGAGCCATCCTCAACAAGGTTGGAAAGTGACATTGAAGATGAGGCCTCAGAGACTGATGTTTAAGAAGTGGACATTGAAGAGGTCCAGGGAGAAGACATGGAAACCTGAGAGAAAGACAACCAAAGCTTTAGTTTTTAGATTATCATTTTACGTATGTTGAAAACGTTTTTGGGAGATGCGATGGATCATTGGGGATCATTCAATATTCCCTTTTGTTGTTCAGTGAAATCATCCCATGTGAAGAGTCAACTCATTTAATTAATGTTCAATTCGTAACTAAATTGTTTTTTTTTTCTATTGGAAGGATTTAATAATTTGCATTTATGTATGCTTAAGATAAGGTGAAAGGTTTATGTTTCTGTCTCCATATGATATGGTAAATATATACAATGCAAATAACATCTACATTTAAATGGTATTAATATTAATTTACATACATTTCCGTTAATTCCCATATATTCCCATTAATACCAATATATTCCCGTTAATTCCCACAGAAAGTTTCCACCTCTGAATATTCCTTAAAATGTGCAACCCTAGTCATGACTCATGTCTAAAGAAACATGATATGAAGAATGTATTTCAGAAGAACAGAATATGAGTTGGCCTACTGTATGTCATCTGATTATGCACCATGCCATAGTCTGTAGGCTTGTTCATTTAGCTGACAAGATATGCTTATAAGTCCCGTGACATTATTTTATATGATTTTATAGTCATAAGAATATTATAGAACTTAGCTGAATAAAATAAAAATGATATTTTTCCCATTACAGAGTGAGTGCGCATATGAAGTGGCTATGTTGAGCCTAAAAGTGATCATTTGAAACAGGTCCTAAAAGCTAGATTTAGAGTTATTTGGCAGCTTTAGTTGTGAACGATACAAAACATTAGAATGTCTTAGAAATCAAAATATGGGCTGCATGGTGCAACTATTGGCTACGGTTGTGCTCTGTTCCTTGCCTCAGGCTGCACAGCTGTTCTCTCATCAAGTGATCCTATTTTCACCCATCAGACTATTCTCAATGTAATCTTGTCTTTACTAATACTGGTTTATTTTTAGAATGGCCCATTATAAAATGGGCAGCAACAGGGGCAGTGGAAAAAATATATGTAATCTGTATGCACAAATAGTGAATGGAGGCCACGTGCTTTCCCGCCGGTCCGTTTTGTAGGCTACTTCTGTTTTATAGCAAAGCTGTGCTTAATATGAGCTGCTGAGAAATACATATAAGAAGACTTATTTCACTCGATGCATCAACCACTATTTGAGGAGCATGCTCTTGATGCCCAACAGGTGAAATTCCACCAAAACTCTGTATGCCATTGGCTCTCCAACCTTGTTCCTTCATTTACGCAGTGCTAAATTTGGGAAACAACGTTAAATCTGTTTGGAAACATCAATAGTAACATGTTTTCGCAACAAAACATATTTCACTAAACTCTTGACAGCCCGTCTGCATGCTCAAGAACTGAATAAAGGAGAGAGAGGAGATGGAAATGTATGATGATGAGATAAGCTGTAGCTAAAGGTAATGTGTCAGCCTATTAATTTTGAAATATATATTTAAAAAATCCCTATTCCTAGGCTATTCAAAATCAAATACAAATTCACCAATTGTAGGCTAACTAACTGTAAGCCACGCTGCACAATCAATGAACCAACAGTATCGTCTAGGACTATAAATTCTCTCCCAGACAAGTTTTGGAGCGAAACTTAATAAAACATATACATTCCGTTCTCTGCATCAACAAAACTCTCTCTAATCTCTATCTTGTAAAGTGTGTTCAGGTGTTTTGCCATGCCCACTAATTGGCCAGACCTGATCTTAATGGGTGCTTGTTTACTTTGAAATGGGGTCTGTTTGAATGGACTAAAATTAACACCTTTGTATGAGTTAAAAAACATGGCATACTAGCTCCATCCTGGACTAATTCCATGGATAGAGGACTGAAGATTATTGGTTTGAATCTCACTGACGTTGTGCCATTGGCTGTTGCAGTGACCCTATTACCACCACACCGGCACCACACCGGCATAACCGCAGTAAAATTCTATGTGACCATTGAGTTACGGTAATCTCTTTTTAAGCCCTCTGGACATGTCTTTGTAGTACCCAACTTGCTAACTACCATCAGGTCCTAATGGCCTGGTAGTCAGGGCTCTATTGTCCCTCTAACCACTCTGACATCACTGCAAATGCATCAAAAATAACATCAAACACTTGTCATCAAAACAGTATTCCTATCAAACTTTTAAAACTCACCTGTAATGATCAATTTGAAGAAACAAGTTCTTCAACAGCAGGTTTAAACAGTGTAAAACTTGGTTGTTGTGGATGTTGTTTCAAAGCCTAACACAATGAAATGGACAGCGCTTTCCAAGGTGATGATTAATTCAAAACACTCATATGCATATTAGAGTTTAAGCGTATGCATAGGCTTATGAGCCCAAGGCCGGGGAAAAAACTACATTAAAATGATGTTTGTGCCGTTATACAATACATACCCTACGCATATTAATCATGGCAGAAAAACATAAAACAAAACTGATTTAAGATGTCTTAAATTGGTCTAACCTATACTCCAAAATTAAACAAATATGACTAAACGCCATTGAGTGTGGATGGTATTATTATGCATACTGGATGGACTGATTACCTTAAAACCTCTTAAGGATCGGACCATTTTTTCCAATTTTCACCCAAAATGACATACCCAAATCTAACTGCCTGCAGCTCAAGACCTGAAGCAAGGATATGCATATTCTTGATACCATTTGAAAGGAAACACTTTGAAGTTTGTGGAAATGTTTTATTAATGTAGGAAAATATTACACATTAGAACTGGTAGAAGATAATACAAACAAAAAAACATGCATTTTCTATTATTTATTTTTGTTTCATCATCTTTGAAATGCAAGAGAAAGGTCGTAATATAATATTGCAGTTTTGGCACAATTTAGACTTTGGCCACTAGATGGCATCAGTGTGTGTGTACATTTTCAGATTGATTCAGTGAAGCATTTATAAAACTCCACAGTATTTTGTATCTGCACAAATGTGCCGAATTGGTCAATTGATACATTTTCAAGTACATGACTATAGAGAACATACAAAAATGATATGGTAATACAAAATGTAAGTTTACACACAAACTTTCACACATCTACATGGCCTGGCGGGGTGGGTGTGGAGCCAGAGACAGCAGGGGTTCAAACTGTAGAACCCAGTTACTACATTTGAATATAAAAATAGATTTTATCAAACAAAACTATGCTACATTTTATCTCTGGGACCCTCAGGATGACAAATAAGAGCAAGATTACTAAATGTAAGTACATTTTTTACCTTCAGAGGTGAATGTATCAAACCAGTTGCCGTGATAAAAGATTTTTGTTGTTGTGCACTCTCCTCAAACAAAGCATGATATTTTTCCACTATAAAAGCTACTGTAAATTTGACAGTGCAGTTATATGAACAATAATTGAAGCTTTCTGCCTGTATAAGACATGTATAAGACAAGTCTATGTCCTGGAAAGTTTGCTGTTACTTACAATGTCATTCTGGTCACATTAGCGCACGTTAGCATCAAACGTCCCGGTATAGGGACACAGATCCCTTAGAGGTTTAAAACAACATTCTTAGAACGTTCTTCTGGGAACATGACCTCAAATAGAACCATTATGCTGAAGTTCTCAAACATTCCCATCTAAGAAACATATGGTTCTCAGAACGTTATGTGCTAGCTGGGTGTCCTGCACCATTCCCAGAACATTGTGGGAAGGTTGTATGCAAAATAACCATAGGATAACCATGCACTTACCAAGCTCTAAGACACATACAGTATGGGTCTCAAAACGTTTTGTGGTAACTGGGTACAGTTTCCTCAGAACATGTTTTGCAAGGTAACCCTATCCAGACACGTATTGAATACCTCTGTAATACACCTGTCCACAGCTTCTCACCTTGACACAGGTGTCGGTTTGGCAAGTGCTCACACAATCTCATCATTGCTACTTTAGCGTAAGCACTATCATCCTGCTTACGTAATTATGCTAAACAATGGCAATTTAACACACACACACCTCGACAAGGTGCTGTTGTTGCCTGAGATCTCTGTGACAGGATCCCCTCTGATTGGTTCACACCAGTCACACCCACTTTGCCACTTTAATGGTGTGATAAAGAACCTGAGAGCTGCTGAAAAGACACACAGGTATCAGTTACCTAGCTTATGTTGTCTATGCTGACTGCAATGTATGTAGCTAAACCTCTGTGTTGTGATCATGTCATGTATTACTTTACTTGTGTGTTTGATTGGGAAAAAAACAAAATGCATGCTCTTCAACCGATTGCTGCCCGCACCCAACCGCCGGACTAGCATCACTACTTTGCATGGTTTTGTCTTAGAATATGTGGACAATTACAAATACCTAGGTGTCTGGTTAGACTGTAAACTAACTCTCCTTCCAGACTCACATTAAGCATCTCCAATCAAAGTTAAATCTAGAATCGGCTTCCTATTTTGCAACAAAGCATCCTTCAATCATGCTGCCAAACATACCCTCGTAAAACTGACTATCCTACCGATCCTTGACTTTGGCGATGTCATTAACAAAATAGCCTCCAACACTCTACTCAGCAAACTGGATGTAGTCTATCACAGGGCCATCTGTTTTGTCACCAAAGCCCCATATACTACCCACCACTGCGACCTGTATGCTCTCGTTGGCTGGCCCTCGCTACATATTCGTCTCCAAACGCACTGGCTCCAGGTCATCTATAAGTCTTTGCTAGGTAAAGCCCCGTCTTATCTCAGCTCACTGGTCAGCATAGCAACACCCACCCGTAGCACGCGCTCCAGCAGGTATATTTCACTGGTCATCCCCAAAGCCAACACTTCCTTTGGCCGCCTTTTCTTCCAGTTCTCTGCTGCCAATGACTGGAACGAATTGCAAAAATCTCTGAAGCTGGAGTCTTATATCTCCCTCTCTAACTTTAAGCATCAGCGGTCAGAGCAGCTTACCAATCACTGTACCTGTACACAGCCCATCTGTAAGTAGCACACGAACTACCACACCCCCATATTGTTATTTATCTTTTTGCTCTTTTGCACCCCAGTATCTCTAATTGCACATCATCATCTGCACATCTATCACAATGTCTTGCTCTAGCCTGGTCCCAGATTTGTTTCTGCTGTATTGCTAACTACTAAGTCTATAGACGGCACAAACAGGTCTGGGAACAGGCTAACTCCTTTTTCATCATCATTGTAAACATTGGCTAAGCAGGAGGCAGACATGCAGTCAAAGTAGTAGTGTTCTTTTTCAGCAAATCTGGGTGGTGGCTATGAAATGGCAGCAACAACAAAGATTAGCTTACGTCATCACACCAAACACAGATTGTTTTTACTCCAATACAATGTGTAGGGACTGCATCCTGCTTGTGCCACTGCAATATATGTTACAACAGACAGAGTAGGTTGTAGCCTTCATAATGGCATGAAATTTGTTCCAACGTTTTTATTTCAGCTGTCCAGAAATATGAGGCAGAGACACAGCCTTGTTTGAAAGCATCGACTCCATAATGTAAATTGTGGCTGACTGACTGATCTACAAATAATAATGAGTAGTTATTTGGGATGCAAGCGATTTGTAGATCAGTCAGTCAGCAGTCTCCTGCACTGTTTGCTGCAATGTGGAACAAGCCCATAGGCTACATCATGGTTCATAAGAGGTTCAGAAGAGATTCAGAGGAGGGTGAGTAAAGAGGGAAACGTGAAGGGAGGTGGAGTGTAAGCAGTAGCTACGTAGAAATATGTGTGCTTAATAAAATAACACGTGCACAGAGCGTGATCCGGATCAGTAGGTTTAAAAAATGTATATTTTTATTTTTTATTTAACCTTTATTGAACTAGGCAAGTCCGTTGAGAACAAATTCTTATTTACAATGATGGCCTATTGGGGGAACAGTGGGTTAACTGCATTGTTCAGGGGCAGAATGACAGATTTCTGGTCAGCTCTGGGATTCGATTCAGCAACCTTTCGGTTACTGGCCCAACGCTCCAACCACTAGGCTACCTGCCGCCCCTGCTTTGAGGAAGAGGTTTCCAGAGGGGTGGGGCCAAAATCTCTATATCCGCAGCCACAGAATAATTTTTTTGCGGTGTTAAAGTTAATTTCCTGCAATTCTACACATTTTGCCATGTAATGTAGAGAAAGGAGGGTATTGCAGTTTAAAAACATATTTTCTTGGCCTCCCGAGTGGCGTAGCGGTCTAAGGCAATGCATCGCAGCGCTTGAGGCGTCACTACAGACCCAAGTTTGATCCCAGGCTGTGTCACAACCGGGTGTGGCAAGGAATCCCATAGGGCGGCTCACAATTGGCCCAGTGTCGTCTGGGTTAGGGGAGGGTTTGGCCGGGGTGCTTTACTTGACTCATTCCTCCTGGATGAGGAATAATGGTCTGGGGCTATTTTTCATGGTTCGGGCTAGGCCCCTTAGTTCCACTGTAACGCTACAGCATACAATGACATTCTAGACAATTCTGTGCTTCTGCGAGCCAGACCTAATCGCAGGCTGCAAGCCAGGCCTAATCGCCCAACATCACTAATGCTCTTGTGGCTGAATGGATGCAAGTCCCTGCAGCAGTGTTCCAACATCTAGGGGAAATCTTTCCCAAAAGAGTGGAGGCTGTTATAGCAGCAAAGGGGTGACAAACTCCATATTAATGCTCATGATTTTGGAATGAGATGGCACCTTAGTTGGGGAGAACGGGCTCGTGGAGATGACTGGAACAGAATCAGTGAAACGGTATCAAATACATCAAACACATAGTTTCCAGGTGTTTGATGCCATTCCATTTGCTCTGTTCTGGCCATTATTATGAGCCGTCCTCAGCAACCTTCTGTGCAGCAGACATAAAGTACCGTGTGATTGGATGGTTCATGGCTGTATGTTTAGTGGCTAAGGTTCCTAGAGTTCAAAAAGGCCACTTCCTTAGACGTCAAATAAAGGCTTGTTTACGCGTTTCCATACATGAGACTTGAGAGTTTTTGATTTAAATTAAATTATATTTATTGCTCACAATGAGATTGTCACACAGGTTCCAAGGTTGATGAATGGTAAAGAGTCAAATAGTCCCAAAGAAACTGTTTGTCTCTATGGCGTCTTCCAATTCCTATCAGGCTGCACACCTGTCATAATTAATGTTCCTGATACCATCTTTACCAAAGATTATCTATTATATTGACAAGATGGCCGAGTGACCGCTCTAAGGATAAAAACACATGTCCTCAAAATGGAAGGTGGGCGAGATCAGGTAGGACCATTCTAGCCAATGAGAGGGCAGATACGCGTGTGAACAACAGGCACAACTCTTATACACTGCTCAAAAAAATAAAGGGAACACTTAAACAACACAATGTAACTCCAAGTCAATCACACTTCTGTGAAATCAAACTGTCCACTTAGGAAGCAACACTGATTGACAATAAATTTCACATGCTGTTGTGCAAATGGAATAGACAAAAGGTGGAAATTATAGGCAATTAGCAAGACACCCCCAATAAAAGAGTGATTCTGCAGGTGGTGACCACACACCACTTCTCAGTTCCTATGCTTCCTGGCTGATGTTTTGGTCACTTTTGAATGCTGGCGGTGCTCTCACTCTAGTGGTAGCATGAGACGGAGTCTACAACCCACACAAGTGACTCAGGTAGTGCAGCTCATCCAGGATGGCACATCAATGTGAGCTGTGGCAAGAAGGTTTGCTGTGTCTGTCAGCGTAGTGTCCAGAGCATGGAGGCGCTACCAGGAGACAGGCCAGTACATCAGGAGATGTGGAGGAGGCCGTAGGAGGACAACAACCCAGCAGCAGGACCGCTACCTCCGCCTTTGTGCAAGGAGTAGCACTGCCAGAGCCCTGCAAAATGACCTCCAGCAGGCCACAAATGTGCATGTGCAAAAAACAATCAATCAATCATAATCACTAGTTAACTACACATGGTTGATGATATATATTATCTAGCGTGTCCTGCGTTGCATATAATCGATGCGATGCGTATTCGCGAAAAAGGACTGTCTTGCTCCAATGTGTACCTAACCATAAACATCAATACCTTTCTTAAAATCAATACACAAGTATATATTTTTAAACCTGCATTTTTAGTTAATATTGCCTGCTAACCTGGCTCGTTGCAAACTCTGTGAAGACTATTTCTTCCTAACAAAGACAGCCACTTCGCCAAACGGGGGATTATTTAACAAAAGCGCATTTGCAAAAAAAGCACAATCGTTGCACGACTGTACCTAACCATAAACATCAATGCCTTTTTTAAAATCAATACACAGAAGTATATATTTTTAAACCTGCATATTTTGCTAAAAGAAATCCAGGTTAGCAGGCAATATTAACCAGGTGAAATTGTGTCTCTTGCGTTCATTGCACGCAGAGTCAGTATATATGCAACAGTTTGGGCCGCCTAATTTGCCAGAATTTTACGTAATTATGACATAACATTGAAGGTTGTGCAATGTAACAGGAATATTTAGACTTATGGATGCCACCCGTTAGATAAAATACGGAACGGTTCCGTATTTCACTGAAAGAATAAACGTCTTGTTTTCGAGATGATAGTTGCCGGATTCGACCATATTAATGACCTAAGGCTCGTATTTCTGTGTGTTATTATGTTATAACTAAGTCTATGATTTGATAGAGCAGTCTGACAGAGCGGTGGTAGGCACCAGCAGGCTCGTAAGCATTCATTCAAACAGCACTTTCGTGCGTTTTGCCAGCAGCTCGTCGCTGTGCTTCAAGCATTGAGCTGTTTATGACTTCAAGCCTATCAACTCCCGAGATTAGGCTGGTGTAACCGATGTGAAATGGCTACCTAGTTAGCGGTGTGCTATGGGTGGTTGTTGTTACACTACACTCGCATTATCATACAGTGGGGCAAAAAAGTATTTAGTCAGCCACCAATTGTGCAAGTTCTCCCACTTAAAAAGATGAGAGAGGTCTGTAATTTTCATCATAGGTACACTTCAACTATGACAGACAAAATGAGAAAAAAAAATCCAGAAAATCACATGTAGGACTTTTAATGAATTTATTTGCAAATTATGGTGGAAAATAAGTATTTGGTCAATAACAAAAGTTTATCTCAATACTTTGTTATATACCCTTTTTTTACCAAAAAGTTATATTTTGGTTTCATCTGACCATATGACATTCTCCCAATCTTCTTCTGGATCATCCAAATGCTCTCTAGCAAACTTCAGACGGGCCTGGACATGTACTGGCTTAAGCAGGGGGACACGTCTGGCACTGCAGGATTTGAGTCCCTGGCGGCCTAGTGTGTTACTGATGGTAGGCTTTGTTACTTTGATCCCCGCTCTCTGCAGGTCATTCACTAGGTCCCCCGTGTGGTTCTCTTATTTTTGCTCACCGTTCCTGTGATAATTTTGACCCCACAGGGTGAGATCTTGCGTGGAGCCCCAGATCGAGGGAGATTATCAGTGGTCTTGTATGTCTTCCATTTCCTAATAATTGCTCCCACAGTTGATTTCTTCAAACCAAGCTGCTTACCTATTGCAGATTCAGTCTTCCCAGCCTGATGCAGGTCTGCAATTTTGTTTCTGGTGTCCTTTGACAGCTCTTTGGTCTTGGCCATAGTGGAGTTTGGAGTGTGACTGTTTGAGGTTGTGGACAGGTGTCTTTTATACTGATAACAAGTTCAAACAGGTGCCATTAATACAGGTAACGAGTGGAGGACAGAGGAGCATCTTAAAGAAGAAGTTACAGGTCTGTGAGAGCCAGAAATCTTGCTTGTTTGTAGATGACCAAATACTTATTTTCCACCATAATTTGCAAATAAATTCATAAAAAATCCTACAATGTGATTTTCTGGATTTTATTTTCTCATTTTGTCTGTCATAGTTGAAGTGTACCTATGATGAAAATTACAGGCCTCTCTCATCTTTTTAAGTGGGAGAACTTGCACAATTGGTGGCTGACTAAATACTTGTTTGCCCCACTGTATGCTAACCATGTGTATGTGACAAATAACATTTAATTTGATTTGATTACATATGTTATTTATCAAATTATTTTATTTGCAAAAGGTTTGATAATGCATCTTGCACCTCTGCATTTAAAAGCATAGGTTTTCCACTATATGTATTTTTTAATTGCATGAAGAGAAATGCCCACTAAGGTCAAAAGGGCTGTAGTGATGAGTCAAGAGCTGGAAGAAACCCATGGAGCCTCACCTTCCACCTGTAGCTCTCCCTTCACCCTACTGAAAGGAGTCTGGCATATGATGTAAGCCGCACAGGTGTAGTTCCAGCATCCTCCTTGGTGATGTTGTTGATGATCAGGGTGTCCCCTCTGTCTGTTATATTGTAACGTGGTTCCATGTTTGATGTGCCCCTGTCCCACTTCCTCGTCTAACCTCTAACTCCTGCTGTACTGTCTACCCGAGAAATGGAGGAGATAATTCTGTGGGAACTAGTAAAGAAGAAAATGCCCTTTTGAGGGGATTAAACATTAAATAACACAAACACATGCACTCACAAAACACACACTACTGCCTGTAGATGGCCATTGATACTTGAAGAATGTAACTTAGAAATGCCTCATGAGCAACAGTCTTACCCCATCAAAACCCCAAATAAGGCTTGTTTTAATTCATTGTTTGTGAACAATACAATTGAACACTATATAGCTGCAAAACATGGTTAAAGGATCATGCTGATGTCATGGATGGTCAAGTCCTTGTGTCCATATGTGAGTCCTTGCATATATGTATTTGAGTGATTAAATGTATCCTGCCACGTTCCTCAGCTGTTTACCAAATAAAGTGGTGGGAGAACGCTTTGTTGTCCCCCGCAATGAAATCGCGGAGGGGACTGTGGATCTGTCTACGTCCGTACACTCGTTTGCGTGTTCGTACGTCAGTCACACATTATTACTTTTGTCACTAGTGTGGTTTGACTGAACACATATTTAACTTCCTTGACATCAATGTTTAAACGTTTTGAATTACTGACGTGAGAATTCTGCACTTAATTGATTCAACACATTAACACTTTGTGTGTCATCATAGTTTGCTGTGTTTCATGATTGATTTCAGGTGTTTACAGTGCTGGTTATTCTTCTGTCTCTCGCACTTCTCTTCCTACGTAATGATCTCTATTCAGTTCTCTGGTAGCGCAGTCTGATACCTGGTGTCTCTGTCAAGTCCTAGGTTGGAAAGATCTGTGCTGTGCCAAACAAGAAGCATTTCCCCAAGCGGATCATTCAGTAAAGTATATGATGTCTGGCTCCTCTAGCCTGGTCCCAGATTTGTTTCTGCTGTATAGCCATCTCCTATGGCTAGACGGCACTTAACAGGTCTGGGACCAAGCTAGCTCCTCTTGCCTACATGACACCACATCCTCTCCCCTGCCCAGCCCTCAGACACTCTGACAGTTCTGAATAAGGAAGACATCCAATATAATAACCAGCTGGGCCCATGTACCATGTCAGCAATGCACTGCGACCAGCCCCACGCCCTTCATGGATACATCCCATGACAGGGTGGATTAAACCCTGCAGAGCAATGGGGGTGACAGAGAGAGACATGGAGATTAACAGTGTGGGTGTGTGTCTGTGTGCCAGACATTGCTGTCTATTAATGCAGTACAATGTAGAAGCGATCCTAGCCTCAAGCTCTGCAACCTGCAATGAAATAAACCTCTACTGCTCTCTGGTGGTGAAATAATGATGACTCACTTTCTATCTTTAGGAGCATAAACCATCAATGACAGCTGTCCATTGTACTCTGTTCTGGGCTTCTCCAACTCATTCCACCTAATGTCAGATCTGTTGGTGTCTGCTTCAAGCTCTCACCTAAAGTCGTGTTGATTCACAGAACTGACGATGGTGACCTCAACAACCTATCTTTGTTTTGTTTTACACAAACTGCAGAAAATATGCACACACACACACACACACACACACACACACACACACACACACACACACACACACACACACACACACACACACACACACACACACACACACACACACACACCTCTTTAACTCACTGACACAGGTGAGATTGACACATCACGTCCCCTCAGGTGTTGTTGTCTGTGTTTGAAGCTGTAGTGTTGATTCTGTCATTTGTAGTTTATTTTATTTTTATTGACCATTTAGAATTTGTTGTATTGTTGTCCTCAAGGCACACTTGTAAATTAGATGCTGATCTCAATGGGTTCCCTTGAATAAATAAAAGTTTAATAAAAAACCTCATGACAGGATCTTCAATGGTGTGATAAAGAACCTGGGAGCTGCTGAAAAGACACACAGGTATCAGTTACCTAGCTTATGTTGTCCATGCTGACTGCAATAGATGTAGCTAAACCTCTGTGTTGTGATCATGTCATGTAATGCTTTGCTTGTGTGTTTGATGGGAGACAATCAGAAACAAGCAGCGCCACCTGTAGCCTTTTGGGGGCCCTAAGCGAGATTTGGTTGGGGGGCCCCCCACCTCGCGTCAAAACATTGCGCCCCTCCTTGCCAGCGGACAGAGACACCCGGTATCAGACAGCATTACCAGACAACTGAATAGAGATCATAACGTAGGAAGAGAAGTGCGAGGGACAGAGGAATAACCAGCACTGTAAACGCCTGAAATCAATCATGAAACACAGCAAACTATGATGACACACAAAGTGTTAATGTGTTGAATCAATTAAGTGCAGAATTCTCATGTCAGTAATTCAAAATGTTAAAACATTGATGTCAAGGAAGTTAAATATGTTTTCAGTCAAACCACACTAGTGACAAAAGTAATTCAGGTTAAACAGGTAGGTTTCTAGTACCCCGTTACAATTCTTCATCATTTGTTATTCAACATTGAGGACCATGAGTACAGGTAGGCAATGAATACATTTCAGTTACTTTGTTTATTTATTTACATAACGGAAGTAGTCCTACTGTGTGTGTGTGTGTGTGTGTGTGTGTGTGTGTGTGTGTGTGTGTGTGTGTGTGTGTGTGTGTGTGTGTGTGTGTGTAAGGACTGACCATCCATGAGATCAAAATGCTTGTTTTAACCATGTTTTGAAGGTATACAGTGTTCAATTACATTGTTCGCAAACAATGATTGACGACTCTTAAGGAATAATATGTAATTTACTCAGGGCTCTATTGTCCCTCTATCCACTCTGACATCAATGCAAACAAAAATCCCATCAAACACTTATCATTAAAACAGCATCGTGCTTTTCAAACTCACCTCACTGTGACTGAGAGGAAATATATTCATGCATACATGACATTGAGATATTTATAAGGTGTCTCATGAATATATTTCCTCTCAGTCATAGTGAGGTGAGTTTGAAAAGCACGATACTGTTTTAATGATAAGTGTTTGATGTGATTTTTGTTTGCATTGATGTCAGAGTGGATAGAGGGACAATAGAGCCCTGAGTACCAGGCCTTTAGCGACCTGATGGTCGATAGCGAGTTGGATTCTACCAACCCATGTAAAGAGTGCATAAAAGGAGATTACATGACTCAACGGTCACATGGAATTGTACTGTGGTCATGACTGCCGGTGTGGCGGTAATACCTCAACAATACCTCAACAGCCCTAGCTATGGGTCTATATTTGTTCCAACACCCTCCTTAGTCTTACCCCAATCAAACCAAAAATATAAGCTGTTTTACTCCGTAACATAATAAGAAAATCCCCATCAAAATGAATCTGTTTAAACTATAGATACAGTATCTGCATGGACTGCATCTCAATCCACCACATCCGCCTGTCGGCCTTCTGCATCTGCGGTGTTTGTCAGACCATGAGACATATCGAAAATCGGTCCTCTGGCGAAAACACCTGTAGCTTGCGTCCGAATGGTTTGGCTTACAAAAGAATAAGACCACTCTAAGACCACATTGTTCTCTACGACCCCCACAAGTGTCACAGGACCCGTTTGAAGATAACTGTTACCGGGTTTTTTTAAAAGCGCCCCCAAGACCCACTGGACTCGTCTCAAAGTTGGTACTGTCGATGTGCCAACTTCTGTTTATAGCGTCCAAACCGTTTGGGCCACAAACTGATGTGACCCCACTGTGGAAAGGGGATATTCTCACGAACACAATGTTGTTCTCTGCTTTGCTCTACAACCCCCACAAGGTTTCACGGAACCCATCTGAAAGTAACCGGTTCCGTTTTTTTTTTTAACTAATGAAAGTATAGAGGTAGTTTTGTGCCCCCCCAAAAAAGGTGTTAACATGTGGCCAAAAAACAAAAATGTTTTCCTTAGCTTTCTTGTATCCCCTAGATCGGGTATTCCAAAACTGGGGTATGCAAAATGACGTTGGGGGTACGCCAAATAAAAATGTGAATCACATTTAAAAATATATATAAATATAATTTTTTTTAAATAATTTATCTTCACATTTTTAACCAGTCCATTCATATTTTCCAATGGGGCTATACATCTGGGTGAGTTCCCTCGCCTGAGCATCCTCGTTTCGCTGCCAAAAATAAAAATCAACCATCTAGTGTTGCGAAATAACACAATGTCAAATACAGGTAGCCTGGTCAAATAATTATAATCTAATCACATTAACCATTACTCTCTCGCAGGAATTCCACTAACGGTCCGTATGTAGCCAAACGTAGCTGTTGCTCATGTTGGTATCAGTACTGATGGTGCAAAAGTCATGACAGGGAGACATAATGGAATGGTAACGCGAGTGCAAACAGTTGCTCCAGACGTCACTTGGGTACACTGCAGCATCTACCGAGAAGCTCTTGCTGCCAAGGGAATGCCTGACAGCTTGAAAGATGTTTTGGACACTACAGTGAAAATGGGCAACTTTGTTAAAGCAAGACCCCTGAACCCTCGTGTATTTTCTGCACTATGCAATGATATGGGCAGCGACCATGTAACGCTTTTACAACATACAGAAGTTTGCTGGTTATCAAGAGGCAAAATATTGACAAGTTTTTTTTTAATTGAGAGACAAGCTTATAGTTTTCTTTACAGACCATAATTTTCACTTGTCTGACCGCTGCATGATGGCGAGTTCCTCACATGACTGGCCAATCTGGGTGTTTTTTTTTCTTGCCTGAATGATCTGAATCTAGGATTACAGGGACTCTCTGCAATTATATTCAATGTGCGGGACAAAACTGAGGCTATGATTAAGAAGTTGGAGCTCTTCTCTGTCTGCATTAACAAGGACAACACACAGGTCTTTCCATCATTGTATGATTTTTTTGTGTGCAAATGAACTCAAGCTTACGGACAATGTCAAATGTGATATAGCGAAGCACCTGAGTGAGTTGAGTGTGCAATTACGCAGGTAATTTCCCGAAATGGATGACACAAACAACTGTATTCATTATCCCTTTCATGCCCTGCCTCCAGTCCACTGACCTATAT
This sequence comes from Salvelinus fontinalis, assembly GCF_029448725.1. NCBI lineage: Eukaryota > Metazoa > Chordata > Actinopteri > Salmoniformes > Salmonidae > Salvelinus > Salvelinus fontinalis. The sequence goes on from NC_074686.1 coordinate 22,727,564, forward strand.
CTGAACAAGAGAGCCTCATCAAAATTGCAGCAAGCGGTTCTGTGAAATTTTAATGTGCTAGAGGGGATTCACAGCTGGAGGTTGAATGTTTGAAGTGGTACTGGACTATAAAAAGTTTGGGAACCACTGCCCTAGATGAAGGAAAGACACGTAAATCGTATTCCTTATGATACATTTTTTGACTGTCTGTTTTGCCATTTAATAAGAACGTGTTATTCAATGCATTTCTATGGGCTACAGTAGCAAAGGCCAAATTCAATATTTTATCCTCCCCCATGGCTTAGACTTTTAGAGATTATACTGTAAGTAAAGCATAAAGAATGCTGAATAATATGTTTATTGATAGTATCTGTTTGTAAGCACAGCAAAGAAAATTGGGAGTTAAGCAATTACATATTCAAAGGATCATTAGCATTTTTTGCTGTAAGATCATCTACTCTACTTTAAATCCAATTTACTGCACATTTTAGTCAAATTAATCTTCATGTTTGAAAGCTTAACCTGGCTGGCTGTCAAACACAGCTCACAGTTAGGTGACACTTTCCACAATCTGTTCCTCTGAGGATGCAATGTAACGGCAGTCCTCCTCCTCTTCATCTGAAAAGGAGGAGTATTGAGGGAACCAAGGCGCAGCGTAGTGAAATGACATATTTTATTAACGAAAACACGAACTTGACTAAACTAACAAAAACAACAAACGGTGTAGACAGACCTAAACGACGAACTGACATAAAACAAGAAGAACGCACGAATAGGAAACATAGACTACACAAACCGAACAAACCGTAAACAGTCCCGCGTGGTGTACAGACACAGACACGGAAGACAATCACCCACAACGAACACTGTGAAAACGCCTACCTAAATATGACTCTTAATTAGAGGAACGCCAAACACCTGCCTCTAATTAAGAGCCATACCAGGCAACCCAATAAACCAACACAGAAACAGAAAACATAGAATGCCCACCCAAACTCACGTCCTGACCAACTAACACATATAACAAACTAACAGAAATAGGTCAGGAACGTGACATAACCCCCCCCATAAGGTGCGAACTCTGGGCGCACCAGCACAAAGTCTAGGGGAGGGTCTGGGTGGGCATCTGACCACGGTGGTGGCTCAGGCTCCGGGCGAGGTCCCCACCATAATCACTCCTAGCCTCCATCTCCCCCTAAGAAAGTCCACCCTCATTTTACCCCCACAAAATCCTCTTAGTAACATCAATGACAGGGACAGCACCGGGACAGAGAGATAGATCAAGACAGAGGGATAGCACAAGACAGAGGGATAGATCAGAATATAGAGGTAGCTCAGGATAGAGGGGCAACTCCGGACTGAAAGGCAGCTCCGGACAGAGAGACAGCTCTGGACTGAGGGGCAGTTCTGGGTATATAGCCGTTTCTGGCTGAAGGGCAGCTCATGGCTGACTGACGGATCTGGACGCTCATGGCAGGCGAACGGCTCTCGACGCTCATGGCTGGCTGACGGCTCTCGACGCTCATGGCTGGCTGACGGCTCTCGACGCTCATGGCTGGCTGACGGCTCTCGACGCTCATGGCTGGCTGACGGCTCTCGACGCTCATGGCTGGCTGACGGCTCTCGACGCTCATGGCAGGCTGACGGCTCTCGACGCTCATGGCTGGCTGACGGCTCTCGACGCTCATGGCAGGCTGACGGCTCTCGACGCTCATGGCAGGCTGACGGCTCTCGACGCTCATGGCAGGCTGACGGCTCTGGACGCTCATGGCTCCCCGACGGCTCTGGCTGCTCATGGCTCGCTGGCGGCTCTGGCAGATCCTGTCTGGCTGGCGGCTCTGGCAGATCCTGTCTGGTTGGCGGCTCTGGCAGATCCTGTCTGGTTGGCGGCTCTGGCAGATCCTGTCTGGTTGGCGGCTCTGGCAGATCCTGTCTGGTTGGCGGCTCTGGCAGATCCTGTCTGGTTGGCGGCTCTGGCAGATCCTGTCTGGTTGGCGCCTGCAGATCCTGTCTGGTTGGCGGCTCTGGCAGATCCTGTCTGACGGACGGCTCTAGCGGCTCCTGTCTGGCGGGCGGCTCTAGCGGCTCCTGTCTGGCGGACGGCTCTGTAGGCTCATGGCAGACGGGCGGCTTTGCAGGCTCATGGCAGACGGGCGGCTTTGTAGGCTCATTGCAGACGGATGGCTCAGATGGCGCTGGGGAGACGGATGGCTCTGGCCGGATAAGGCGCACTGTAGACCTGGTGCGTGGTGCCGGAACTGGAGGCACCGGCCTAAGGACACGCACCTTCATGCTAGTGCGGGGAGCAGGGACAGGGCACACAGGACTCTCAAAGCCTACTCTATACCTGGTGCGTGGTACCGGCACTGGTGGCACCGGGCTGAGGGCAAGCACATCAGGATTAGTAGGGGGAGAAGAAACAGTGTGTACAGGGCTCTGGAGACGCACAGGAGGCTTAGTGCGTGGTGCCGGAACTGGAGGCACCGAACTGGATACACGCACTACAGGGAGAGTGCATGGAGGAGGAACAGGGCTCTGGAAACGCACTGGTAGCCTAGTGCGTAGTGTAGGCACTGTAGGTACTAGGCTGGGGCGGGGAGGTGGCGCCGGAAATACCGGACCGTGCAGGCGAACTGGCTCTCTTGAGCATTGAGCCTGCCCAACCTTACCTGGTTGAATGCTCCCGGTCGCCCGACCAGTGCAGGGAGGTGGAATAACCCGCACCGGGCTATGTAGGCAAACCGGGGAAACCATGCGTAAGGCAGGTGCCATGTATGCCGGCCCGAGGAGACGCACTGGAGACCAGACGCGTTGAGCCGGCCTCATGACACCTGGCTCAATGCCCAATCTAGCCCTACCAGTGCGGGGAGGTGGAATAACCCGCACTGGGCTATGCACTCGTACAGGAGACTGCGTAACACTGCGCCTGCCCGTACTCCCGCTCTCCACGGTAAGCCTGGGAAGTGGGCGCAGGTCTCCTACCTGCCCTTGGCCCACTACCTCTTAGCCCCCCCCAAGAAATTTTTGGGTGTTACTCACAGGCTTTTTGGGCTTCCGTGCAAGACGAGTCCCCTCATAACTCCGGTTCCTCTCTCTCTTTTCCTCCGCTCTCCGAACTGCCTCCAGCTGTTCCCATGGACGGTGATTCACTTTAGCCCATGGTCCTTCTCCGTTAAATACTTGCTCCCAACTCCACAAGTCCTGTATACTCTCCCGTTGCTCGAAATTCCGCTGCTTGGTTCTGGATTTTTGGTGGGTGATTCTGTAACTGCAGTCCTCCTCCTCTTCATCTGAAGAGGAGGAGTATTGAGGGAACCAAGGCGCAGCGTAGTGATATGACATATTTTATTAACGAAAACACGAACTTGACTAAACTAACAAAAACAACAAACGGTGTAGACAGACCTAAACGACGAACTTACATAAAACAAGAAGAACCACGAATAGGAAACATAGACTACACAAACCGAACAAACCGTAACAGACACGGAAGACAATCACCCACAACGAACACTGTGAAAACGCCTACCTAAATATGACTCTTAATTAGAGGAACGCCAAACACCTGCCTCTAATTAAGAGCCATACCAGGCAACCCAATAAACCAACACAGAAACAGAAAACATAGAATGCCCACCCAAACTCACGTCCTGACCAACTAACACATATAACAAACTAACAGAAATAGGTCAGGAACGTGACATGCAAGCTGGAAAATTATTCAAAATGATTTTAAGCCAAAGGAATGGATGATAGGACCTCATATTTCAGAAACATTCCATGGTGCTTCTCAAATTAGGAAATATTTAAGAGCGTTAGTGGCGTAAATGGGCACCTTCCACAATGATCAAGTTCAAACATGGTACACATGACACTTTTTAGTTCAGTCACTGTCATCAGAGTATGAATATTTTTCAAAGTTAATATGAAGCAACCAAGAATGAATCTAAAAGAGAGGGTCTTTATGCGATATCCTCTCTTCATCCTCTGAGTAGACTCAGTACCGTGAAGACAAGGGTACTGTAGAGGGCGAGACCATGCGGAGCGACCTTGTTGGCATAACTGCCAGAGCACTGTTGAAGAGTCACTGTGATGGCAGGGCTGTGTTTGTGTGTGTGTGTGTGTGTGTGTGTGTGTGTGTGTGTGTGTGTGTGTGTGTGTGTGTGTGTGTGTGTGTGTGTGTGTGTGTGCGTGGGCGTGGGCGTGTGTGTTTGTGTTGTGGTTTGTGTAATTGGACAGATACCACCATGGCAGCAGGCAAAGCCACTTGCACCACCCTGTCACCCCCTCTGTGACAGCCATGTCTACTCTGTGTGTGTGTCACCCTGCCACCCACTCTGTGCCAGCCATGTTGTCAGCCATAGGGTACACAGCTACCTCAGCCAGCAGGTGTGACTTGCCTGTTGAAGAGTGACAAGTAGAGAAAGAAGGAGGGAGGGAAGAAAGGAAGGAGATAGGGAGGGTAGGTAATAGAGACGAGAAAGAAGGACAGGGATGGAGGGAAGTAAAAGAGCAAGGGAGGGAGATGGATCGAGGGAGGAGAAGGAGTGGAGGTAAGAAGTGAGGGAACAAGGGACGGAGCAGGACAGACGTGTGAACTTCCATCAACCAAGGCTTGCACACATCGCACCTATGTGGATCAAGCGATTGACTGACGATTGTTCCTTACGCTGTGTTTTAGGGACTAACCGCTGCCTTTAAAAAAAGGTAATTTATTCAGGGCAACCCATTGAGACCAGGGTTTCAAATACAATGGTGCAGTGAGGACAACAATACAATAAATTCTAAATTATCAATAAAAATGTAATAAACTACAAACTACTTAATCAACACTACAGTTTCATACACCACAAATACAATTACCTACAGTGGGGCAAAAAAGTATTTAGTCAGCCACCAATTGTGCAAGTTCTCCCACTTAAAAAGATGAGAGAGGCCTGTAATTTTCATCATAGGTACACTTCAACTATGACAGACAAAATTAGAAAGTTTGTAGGATTTTTAATTAATTAATTTGCAAATTATGGTGGAAAATAAGTATTTGGTCACCTACAAACAAGCAAGATTTCTGGCTCTCACAGACCTGTAACTTCTTCTTTAAGAGGCTCCTCTGTCCTCCACTCGTTACCTGTATTAATGGCACCTGTTTGAACTTGTTATCAGTATAAAAGACACCCGCCCACAACCTCAAACAGTCACACTCCAAGCTCCACTATGGCCAAGACCAAAGAGCTGTCAAAGGACACCAGAAACAAAATTGTAGACCTGCACCAGGCTGGGAAGACTGAATCTGCAATAGGTAAGCAGCTTGGTTTGAAGAAATCAACTGTGGGAGCAATTATTAGGAAATGGAAGACATACAAGACCACTGATAATCTCCCTCGATCTGGGGCTCCACGCAAGATCTCACCCCGTGGTGTCAAAATGATCACAAGAACGGTGAGCAAAAATCCCAGAACCACACGGGGGACCTAGTGAATGACCTGCAGAGAGCTGGGACCAAAGTAACAAAGCCTACCATCAGTAACACACTACGCCGCCAGGGACTCAAATCCTGCAGTGCCAGACGTGTCCCGCTGCTTAAGCCAGTACATGTCCAGGCCCGTCTGAAGTTTACTAGAGAGCATTTGGATGATCCAGAAGAAGATTGGGAGAATGTCATATGGTCAGATGAAACCAAAATAGAACTTTTTGGTAAAAACTCAACTCGTTGTGTTTGGAGGACAAAGAATGCTGAGTTGCATCCAAAGAACACCATACCTACTGTGAAGCATGGGGGTGGAAACATCATGCTTTGGGGCTGTTTTTCTGCAAAGGGACCAGGACGACTGATCCGTGTAAAGGAAAGAATGAATGGGGCCATGTATCGTGAGATTTTGAGTGAAAACCTCCTTCCATCAGCAAGGGCATTGAAGATGAACCGTGGCTGGGTCTTTCAGCATGACAATGATCCCAAACACACCGCCCGGGCAACGAAGGAGTGGCTTCGTAAGAAGCATTTCAAGGTCCTGGAGTGGCCTAGCCAGTCTCCAGATCTCAACCCCATAGAAAATCTTTGGAGGGAGTTGAAAGGCCGTGTTGCCCAGCAACAGCCCCAAAGCATCACTGCTCTAGAGGAGATCTGCATGGAGGAATGGGCCAAAATACCAGCAACAGTGTGTGAAAACCTTGTGAAGACTTAAAGAAAACGTTTGACCTCTGTCATTGCCAACAAAGGGTATATAACAAAGTATTTAGATAAACTTTTGTTATTGACCAAATACTTATTTTCCACCATAATTTGCAAATAAATTCATCAAAAATCCTACAACGTGATTTTCTGGATTTTTTTTTCTCATTTTGTCTGTCATAGTTGAAGTGTACCTATGATGAAAATTACAGGCCTCTCTCATATTTTTAAGTGGGAGAACTTGCACAATTGGTGGCTGACTAAATACTTTTTTGCCCCACTGTACATTCAATCCATACGGTTGCAATTCTCATGAATGGAGGGAGGGAAGGAGAAAGGGAGAGAGAGGGAGAAAAGGGAGGGAGTGAGAGAGAGATGGACAGAGGTTCTATTATCCTTCAGGGAGAGTTCTTGTTTTCACACAGGTCTGGTCTGATCTGCGAGATATTGAGGGTAGGGTTATTACCCTGCATTGCAGCCCTATCTCCTTCTTATCTTTCTCAATTCTGCGTGTGTGACCTTCACCCTGCCGACCTTATCTCCTTCCCTTATCTCTGTTTGAGACAGCAGGGTTAGGCTGAACTGTGAGAGAGATGCCAGAGCTATCTATGTCTCCAACTCTCATCACCATCAATCATCATTTCCTCCCTCCTCCTTTTCCGTTCTCTCCTTTCTGGTCTATAGATTCCATACTGTCACTGCTCCTCTGTCCTCAGATAGTATCTTGTTGTTCTAGACTTGGCAGGATGTGGATGGGTAGAGCTTAACCCCATGACCCCATAACTCTAGGATTACTGAACTGATCAAAACAGCATCTCCTCCACATTGAAGGTCAAGCAGGAATACCTTGCAATGAAGCCCACTTTACATTGCTAACTAATTTTCTTGGACACCCAAATGAATTACCCCGAGGGAGGTTTGACTGAAGCCCTTGGCTCCTTTAGGCCAATGTAGTGCACACCATACATTCCCCCTTATAACCTCTCTCACAGGTCAACAAGCTGACAAACCTCCTCTCTCTCCCTCTCCAGATCCTAAGAAACAGAGCCTGGACGGAGAGGAGAGGAGAGGAGCTGAGAGAGCTGAAACAGAGCCTGGTCGAATGGAAAGGAGAGGAGCTGAACTGAGAGAGCTGAAACAGAGCCTGGTCGAACTGAGAGGAGAAGAGCTGAGCTGAGAGAGCTGAAACAGAGCCTGGACGGAGAGGAGAGGAGCTGAACTGAGAGAGCTGAAACAGAGCCTGGTTGAACTGAGAGGAGAGGAGCTGAACTTTGAGAGCTGAAACAGAGCCTGGTCGAACTGAGAGGAGAGGAGCTGAACTGAGAGAGCTGAAACAGAGCCTGGTCAAACTGAGAGGAGAGGAGCTGAACTGAGAGAGCTGAAACAGAGCTTGGTCGAACTGAGAGGAGAGGAGCTGAACTGAGAGAGCTGAAACAGAGCCTGGTCAAACTGAGAGGAGAGGAGCTGAACTGAGAGAGCTGAAACAGAGCCTGGTCGAACTGAGAGGAGCTGAGCTGAGAGAGCTGAAACAGTGCCTGGTTGAACTGAGAGGAGAGGAGCTGAACTGAGCTGAGAGGGTAGGTAATCTGATTAGTATTCTGATCCCTAATGCTGCAGCCTGGTCTCCTGTTTAATAATCCTGATGCAGCCAGTCTCCATCACCTGGTGGTGCAGGGTTCATTCTCCACTCTACCTGTGTTTTTTTGGCTCCCCTGGGGCCCTGTGTAATTACTTTGCACTGATGAGAAACCGCAAGACATAAAGTACCATTGTGTACTGCAATTACACCCATGGAAGTGAAGTGTGAGTTTGTGAATTGAAATAAATAAATATCCTGCTCTTCTTAGGCTCTAATTCTTAGAGTATAAAACTCTAAACTCTACTGACACTATGAAAGCTTAACCAAGCCTCAGTGACATGAATAAGTATATTTCATATTCTCAGAAACCAACACTCCTAAAATCTTAGTCCAGTCTGATACTACCAAAGGTCAAAGAGTAGGTATAAAGTCTTATCCTCCAAGTCATAGGATGATGCAGGTGATGTCTGTACAGTATACAGACGTTTAGTTTTTTCCATGTTGACAATTAACAGACCCTCAGACTGGAATAATATTGTAATGTGTGTGTGTGTGTGTGTGTGTGTGTGTGTGTGTGTGTGTGTGTGTGTGTGTGTGTGTGTGTGTGTGTGTGTGTGTGTGTGTGTGTGTGTGTGTGTGTGTGTGTGTGTGTGTGTGTGTGTGTGTGTGTGTGTGTGTGTGTGTGGGCACTGTTGGCTCACAGTCACTCTCTGCCACACGTCCCCTATCAGTATTCCACTTCTGCTGATTCTACTCCTGTCTGTTGCTCGCTGCACCTCACCTCAACTTGCCCCTCCTCAATCTTCAGCCTCTCTTTACAGGACTGTGTCACTGTACTTCTCTCCAAAAACTTAGAGGAAGGGCACATGCTGAAACGAGTTGGTCTTTAACAATAAAGATGCATTTTTGACATCAACTTTCATAGTCTTCCAAGAGTTTCTGAATATCCTTATATTCACTGTACTTTTCCTCTGACAGACTCAGCTTTTTGCTACTGGCTGTTTTGTCTCACAGGTACAGTAACAGACACAAGGCAGAATGTTGTTGGTGGTTTACCAGAAGCTTGGTTGGTCCATATCCACAGATGTTAGATCAGTGTTAGATCTCAGATGCCAATGTGCCTTTCCTGAAACATTATGCTACATGCATTTGAAATACAGGGCCTTGGTTTCATGCTGTGTGAAAGTCACTTGATTGCTGTGTTTTAATGTCACATTGTCTGTAATCGGTTTCTTAGTCCAAACAACCTTGATATGAAGCTGTTCTGACACACACACACACACACACACACACACACACACACACACACACACACACACACACACACACACACACACACACACACACACACACACACACACACACACACACACACACACACACACACACACACACACACACACACACACACACAGAGCCTCTGACATAGTTCCTAGCGACACGTAACGCTCTAAAAATCCAATCGTTACATTGTCTTGTTGCTTATTATGACCCTAACATTTGCTTACTGTTCACAATGACACGGTACGCTTTTCTTTCTCCTGAGGGAAGGACCTGATTCCATCCTATGTTTTATCGACTAACTTTCTCAGGCAACCCATGCTGATTGGAAAATTGATGTTGTGAAATAAAACAACATTAATGGAACAATGCTTAATTGCATTTGTGGCTCAATGCAAATGATTTCTAAGACGAGTAGCATTTGTACATATCTTCCACTAAGCAGTGCATGTGTGTGTATATGTCTGTGCGCGTGTGTGTATGTCTGTGCGAGTGTGAGTGTGTGTGTGTGTGTGTGTGTGTGTGTGTGTGTGTGTGTGTGTGTGTGTGTGTGTGTGTGTGTGTGTGTGTGTGTGTGTGTGTGTGTGTGTGTGTGTGTGTGTGTGTGTGTGTGTGTGTGTGTGTGTGTGTGTGTGTGTTGTTCTGTGTGTGACAGGCTTTCTAAAGTAGTGTAAATGCTGATTGCTTTCCATCAGGAGATTAAGGCTCTACGGACTCTGGAACATTTTCTAATCGGACGAATGGAGTGCCTGTGACACATATGGTTTGATTATGTTCATAACTTTCTAAAGAGGACAGTGTCCTGATCTGTGATATACATCATTCAGATGTATGGTAATTTGTCTGACTATCTGAGTCAAATGCTTGCACAGGAAAAGAGAGCAACTTTGTAACTGAGAAAAGTCTGCATATATTACAGACGTTTTAGTTGAGTGCTGCACCTTTGGAGCCAAAGAACTGCCTAAGTAATGTTTAGATGGAAGTAGAGACTCTTCAAATAGCTACTACATTACCTGAAACCGACCACTCCTGATTCATAATTTACATTATTCTGCTATGAGCCTCCATCTGTTGCATTGGCCTTACAGTAGGTTGGCTGGTGAGAGCCATGGCTCTGATTCCTGCATGCCTACCCACTCTCTATCTTCCCTTTCCTCATCATTTTCCTCCTCTTATGCACTTTGTTCTTCATGCTGGTTTCCAGGGAAGTATGGAAGTCTGTGTAGTGAGTGAGTGAGTGAGTGAGTGAGTGAGTGAGTGAGTGAGTGAGTGAGTGAGTGAGTGTGAGAGAGAGAGAGAGAGAGAGAGAGAGAGAGAGAGAGAGAGAGAGAGAGAGAGAGAGAGAGAGAGAGAGAGAGAGAGAGAGAGAGAGAGAGAGAGAGAGAGAGAGAGAGAGAGAGAGAGCACAGATGTCAATTCATTGTCTATTCCACATTGGTTCAACGTAATTTAATTAAAATTATGTGGAAACAATGTTGATTCAACCAGTGTGTGCCAAGTTGAAAGTGACCATGGAGAAGTTTCCAAACCTTCCTCTTCCCTTCACTCAACTCCTGCTGCTGTTTTTCACCCACCCACCACAGGCATCTGGAGTAGCCTATAACTCCCTCCCACACTGTCTCTGCTGCTAAGAAAACTACATAAAGACTGTACTGTATGTACAGCATATTCTGTTGAGGCATAACATAAGTATTTGCATTTGCATATATCCATATTAATTAGGCATGACACATCTGGATGGTTTTGGTTCATTTCAATGTAAAATGCTAATTATTATGATATGATGTTCCACTCACACAAAGGTTGTAGAGAAAAACAACATGGTTGTATATGACGGTGTCGCTGTAATACAAAGCTACCGCATGGCGGCGCTATAGACATGTATTTGACCACTTGATTGATGGCGCAAAGTGAAGTAAGGGTTCTTTTTTAACCCTCCTGTTGTGTTCCGGTCGAATTGGACCGATTTACAAGTTTTCTCTGTGAAAAATGTAGTTAATTTAATCTGATTGTCATAAGGTTCCATGACTTTGTCCTAACAGTTTTTACAGGACACATAGGACGTCCAATGCTTTATACAGCAGTTTCATTGTTATGATACCTAATACAATGACAATGTGTGTTTTTAATTCTGCAGAGACAGGTCTGGGAGGTTGGTCGTGAACTGTCTTTATCGTTTACATTGTAGAATATACAGTTGTCTAGTTTCCAAGGAACATTTCTTTAAAGGGAACATTCCCCTGGTGACATTCCTGGTGCATAGAAGATAGAAGCTGTTTTCAGTCTCTCGGTCCCAGCTTTGATGCACCTGTACTGACCTCGTCTTCTGGGTGATAGCGGGGTGAACAGGCATGTACTTGATGATCTTTTTGGCCTTCCTGTGACATCGGGTGCTGTAGGTATCCTGGAGAGCTGGTACTTTGACCCTGGTAAAGCCTTGTGCAGACCGTACCCCCCCTGGAGATGCAACAGTTGTATGTTATAAATACTCTGGCGCTGCTGGGTATCACTTACAGACAAGCCAAGTAGAACCTTTACTAGTTACTGTTATAGTATACTGCATGTAACTGGCTGTATGCATTCCCACTCCCTCCATAGTAGTGTTTCCCCTAGATTATTATTCTGGTGGGGCCCGTGTAGTGGCCTCCAAAGCAACATCCAGGCCCTCTGGCACCAAATCCAGGTGAAAGCTATGATCCCTTAATGATGTCACTTGTTGAATCCACTTAATTCAGTTTAGATGAAGTGGAGGAGACAGGTTAAAAAAGGGGTTTCAAGTCTTCAGACAATTGAGGCATGTATTGTGTATGTGTACTATTCAGAGGGTGTAATGGGGTGCGTGATGCTGTCAGGGAAGTCAGGAACAGGAGAATGAAATTGGTGACGTCGACCACCGAACAAGGAGAGGAACCGACTTCGGCAGAAGTCGTGACAGAGGGTGAATGGGCAAGACAAAATATTTAGTTGAATATTTATGGTAGTAGGTGCCAGGCGCACTGGTTTGAGTGTGTCAAGAACTGCAACGCTGCTGGGTTTTTCACACTCAAGAGTTTCCCGTGTGTATCAAGAATGATACACCACCCAAAGGACATCCAGCCAACTCGACAGAACTGTGGGAAGCGTTGTATTCAACATGGGTCAGCTGTCACGACTTCTGCCGAAGTCGTTGCCTCTCCTTGTCCGGGCGGTGTTCGGCGGTCGACTTCACCGGTCTTCTAGCCATCATCGATCCATTTTTCATTTTCCATTGGTTTTGTCTTGTCTTCCCACACACCTGTTGTCAATCCCATTTATTACCTGTTGTGTATTTAACCCTCTGTTTCCCTTCATGTGTTTGTCAGAGATTGTTCGTTGTCAAGTGTTGTGTTGTTTGTGTATAGGTGTGCGATGGGTCTTCGTACCCAGATTTTGTATGATATTTTTCCGTGAGTGTTATGGAGCTAATTACTGGGACTTTTATTAAAGTACTCCATGCTACACTCTATTTTGACTCTCCTGCGCCTGACTTCCTCTGCCACTTATACACGCCGCTGTGACATCAGCTTCCCTGTGGACCACTTTCAACACCTGATAGAGTCCATGCCCTGACGAATTGTCAGTGTTTTGAGGGCAAAAGGGGGTGCAACTCAATATTAGAAAGTTGTTCCTAATGTTTTGTACAGACGGTGTAGTGACGCTTCCTGCCTCAGTGGTCTGTTTATGGTATATGTATATCTTACTGCTGAGACTGTCTGTGTCTGATTGCACTAACTCACACGGGTCTATTACTCCAGGCCTCACTTCTTGCTTTTCATATAGCTTATTGAGGCTGAGCAGGGCTTGTTTTCCCTATAGTTACACCTGATTGAGCAGGGCTTGTTTTCCATACAGTCACACCTGATTGAGCAGGGCTTGTTTTCCCTATAGTTACACCTGATTGAGCAGGGCTTGTTTTCCATACAGTCACACCTGATTGAGCAGGGCTTGTTTTCCCTATAGTTACACCTGATTGAGCAGGGCTTGTTTTCCCTATAGTTACACCTGATTGAGCAGGGCTTGTTTTCCCTATAGTTACACCTGTTTGAGCAGGGCTTGTTTTCCATATAGTTACACCTGATTGAGCAGGGCTTGTTTTCCCTATAGTTACACCTGATTGAGCAGGGCTTGTTTTCCCTATAGTTACACCTGATTGAGCAGGGCTTGTTTTCCCTATAGTTACACCTGATTGAGCAGGGCTTGTTTTCCATATAGTTACACCTGATTGAGCAGGGCTTGTTTTCCCTATAGTTACACCTGATTGAGCAGGGCTTGTTTTCCATATAGTTACACCTGATTGAGCAGGGCTTGTTTTCCCTATAGTTACACCTGATTGAGCAGGGCTTGTTTTCCATATAGTTACACCTGATTGAGCAGGGCTTGTTTTCCCTATAGTTACACCTGATTGAGCAGGGCTTGTTTTCCTATAGTTGCATGGTGCACCCTCTGAGTGCACCTGATTGGTGCACCTGATTGACTAGTTTTGCTGGGGTAAAAGCACTCCTTGTCAGATCACTGCATAGCAGCACCTGTTTTTTGTGTGTGTGTGTTTGTGTGTGTGTGTGTGTGTGTGTGTGTGTGTGTGTGTGTGTGTGTGTGTGTGTGTGTGTGTGTGTGTGTGTGTGTGTGTGTGTGTGTGTGTGTGTGTGTGTGTGTGTGTGTCTCAGAGGAGTTAGAGTAGTAGAGAAGGTAATTTAATCTGGCAGGCCTCTATGTCTCCAACTCTCTCCCAGTACTGACATGCAGTCAGTGTGAAACACACCGTGATTGGGGGTGTAGAGGGTGAACGTGGGAAGGGAAACCACATGGGAACACACTCTGATGGGAGAAGGTGGGTGGGCACCAGGCTTGGGGTTATACCAAGGACGAGGGGATAGAAGTGCTGGCTGTGCTGGATACTGTGGTGTGGATCGGACAGATCCTTCATCATACAGAAAATGGTTCAACACTCACAAAGCTCTCTTTGGGGAACACAGCTTGAAAAGGAGAACATGGGAGCACAAACACACACAGAGAGAAGAGTGATGGAAGTTTCTCGGATGGGTCTTTCACATATTATGACCAGCCGGGCTACCTTGTTATATTTCTTTACTTTTCTTTGCTGAACTGTACTCTTTCTTCCATCCATATGAATACCTTCATCTGTCTAGCTCTGACACTTCTTCACCTGACTAGAGAGAGAGAGAAGTCACTTTTTAAAATTAGACAGCTTTAATGGACAGGCGGCTTTAAGACATCTTTAGACACGGACCGCCTTCTTCCCTCGCCTCAAACGGACGGGTCAACACACGCTGAGAGAAACGGTCTCACTGCGAAGCAGTCAAGCAGACAGATAGAGTGACTCACCAAAGCTTTCCCTATTACCCGACCACACACAGTTTAATTGCCACAACTGAGAGCACTTCAGCTATTTCTGCATATAGTTCAGAGGTTTGTCATTTAGCTTGCGGCCCAACATACAGTACCAATTAAAAGTTTGGACATATCTACCCATTCAAGGGTTTTTCTTTATTTTTACTATTTTCTACATTGTAGAATAATAGTGAAGACATCACAACTATGAAAAAACACAAACGGAATCATGTAGTAACAAAAACGTGTTTAAATAGATTTAATATTTTGTCCTGTTGAAAAACAAATGATAGTGGGACTAAGTGCAAACCAGATGGGATGGTGTATCACTGCAGAATACTGTGTTACCAGAAAAGCATCCCCACACCATCATAACACCTTCTCCATGCTTCATGTGGGAACCACACATGTGGAGATCATTCGTTCACCTACTCTGCGTCTCACAAAGACACGGAGGTTGGAACCAAAAATCACACATTTTGACTCATCAGACCAATAAACAGATTTCCACCGGTCTAATGTCCATTGCTCGTGTTTCTTGGTCCAAGCAAGTTTCTTATTTTTATCATTTTTATTGGTATGCTTTAATGGTGGTTTCTTTGCAGCAATTCGACCATGAAGGCCTGATTCACACAGTCTCCTCTGAACAGTTGATGTTGAGATGTGTATAGTACTTGAACTCTGTGAAGTATTTATTTTGGCTGCAATCTGAGGTGCAGTTAACTCTAATGAACTTATCCTCTGCAGCAGAGATAATTCTGGGTCTTCCTTTCCTGTGGCGGTCCTCATGAGAGCCAGTTTCATCATAGCGCTTGATGGTTTTTGCAACTTCACTTGAAGAAAATGTCAAAGTTCTTGAAATGTTCCATATTGACTGACCTTCATGTCTTAAAGTAATGATGGACTGTCGTTTCTCATTGCTTATTTAAGCTGTTCTTGCCACTTTGTGGGCTTCTCCTTTTACCAAATAGGGCTACCTGCTGTATACAAAAATGATTGGCTCAAACGAATTAAGAAGGAAAAATATTGCACAAATTAACTTTTAATAAGGCACACCTGCTAAGTGAAATGCATTCCAGGTAACTACCTCATAAAGCTGGTTGAAAGAATGCCAAGAGTGTACAAAGCTATCATCAAGGCAAAGGGTGGCTACTTTGAATAATATCAAATATAAAATAGATTTTGATTTGTTAAACACTTTTTTGGTTACTACATGACTCCATATGTGTTATTTCATAGTTTTGAAGTCTTCACTATTATTCTACAATGTAGAAAATAGTAGAAATAACAAAGAAAAACCCTTGAATGAGTAGGTGTGTCCAAACGTTTGACTGGTACTGTATTTATTGGCAAAGCTGCAGCTGTGGCTTTTTGCAGCCGGTTTGAGTGTTCAACATGAATTTGAAGTTGCTTGACATTTAATCACCAGAGTTGAGGACCTTTGTGGTGGCCTCTGAAACATTCCTTCGTTTCAGCTGGACATAGGCATAGGACTTGGCAAAGCTCTGCTGCCTTTTGTATAGGACTTATCTGAGTCACTCAAATATATATTTTATTTCTCTTTTTGTCTGAAGGTGATTTCCTCTTATCGTTCCCGGTAGGGGCTGGGTCTCGACAGTGGGGATGTTTGGCAGAGAAGTCTATTTCCTCATAGGGAGCTGAGCTGATTGGTAGAATGGAGGAAGTGTGAGGAGAAGAGATGCAAGGAGTGTGAGGAGGGGAGAGATGGAGTAAGGCTGTGTTGTTCCTGACAGACATTAATGTCCCAGCCTCCCAGTTAAATACCACTGTTCTCTATAGTCCCTAAAAGCATCTCAGTCCGTTAGTGGATGGCACTTTCACTGTGTGTGTGTGTGTGTGTGTGTGTGTGTGTGTGTGTGTGTGTGTGTGTGTGTGTGTGTGTGTGTGTGTGTGTGTGTGTGTGTGTGTGTGTGTGTGTGTGTGTGTGTGTGTGTTTGGATCAAACAGTCAAGGAATTGACAAGTTTTCACATGATGTTGTTATTTTATTTCTGTCTGTCCAGCAGAGAACTTGAATCAGACCTTTTTATTGTAAAAGTAATAAAACACTGACTAGCGGGGATGTTTACTGTTAGTGTGTGTGTTTGAAAGAGAGAACGTGAGTGTGAGAGAGAAAGACAGAGGGAGAGAGCGTGTCTTTGTGTGCATGCCGCAATGTGTGTGTGTGTGTGTGTGTGTGTGTGTGTGTGTGTGTGTGTGTGTGTGTGTGTGTGTGTGTGTGTGTGTGTGTGTGTGTGTGTGTGTGTGTGTGTGTGTGTGTGTGTGTGTGTGTGTGTGTGTGTGTGTGTGCACTACAAGGGGCAGACCTGTCAGCTTTGTGTGCTCACTTTCAGAAGTATCCTTTAGAGTTTGAGCTTTTCGCAGACAGGTAGACCGCCAGACAGTGGTTCAGCTAGTCAGAGACAGGGAGGTCTCTCGGTCACAGAGGTGGTCGTCAGTTAGACCTGTTGTCATATCATCGTGGTGCCTCGCCTCGTCTCTGACGCTGATCGCCCACGACCGCTCCCCACGTTCACCTGCCATCGCTATGACACCCATCACCACCACACTCCCTAAACGGAGCTGACAGCATTCCCCGACCGCTCGACGCCCCCGACCTGCAGGGGCCAATGGTAACAGGAAGGAGGAGGATCCTCTCTCAGTTCTGCTCATCTGTCGCTGTTCTTCTCCAGGTGGTAGCTAGCTAACCGATAATGTGTTGCTGAGTCCCTGAACACCACCAAGCCACCATGTTAGACAGATGGCTGTGTGTCAATAGGCCCAACACTACCTGTCAGATTTTTTGAATGTGTTTAAATTTGGGGTAAGACGCGCTTATTTAACACAAGAGGAAAAAACAACTCAGAATCTGTAATCAACTTAGTGATCCAGATAGCCATGGTCTTCAGTTATTTGTTTCTGTGACGCCTGTCATCAGACAAACAACTGACTGGAAGATCAGATTTCAAGTTATTGTCGTTGACAGCGACGGGAAAAAAGACTGGTGTGTTGACCTGATTCCTGCTGTGTCCATCTGTAACCATGGCAGTGGAATCAGCAGCAAAGTCCCCGGGTCAAAGTTTACCCACATGATGTGTTCTGGCAGCACTGGCAGAGTGTCAACGACTGTCTTTGAAGATGGAGATGACAGTAGGACCAAACAAAAACATAATTCTTGAGTCGCTACTTTGAGTTTCTTCCATAGCTTGGGGTAAATAATTGGAAGAGGGCCATCGTTTTTGTCTTTAGTTCTTGATCCTGTTGTAATAAATGTCAGAGGTCAGCTGTTAAGTGCAGATTAACTTGTGTTGGGTGATGTACTACTGACTTTATCCTGCACTCTTAATAATAACAGCACTCTGTTGACCTTAAACATGACCTTAAAAAGGCCCCCTCTACAATAAGGAACTTTAACCTAAGGGAGGGCTAGGTCCCCTGGCTGCTGTTGGAAATATTAAAAGCTTCCAAAGTACTTGTTTAGAGTTATCAAACCTCAGGGCTTTGGAGTGTCCCTGTGCAGCGCTGTAGAGAGATATTACAAGTTTGGAGGGGAAAACTTGAGATGTTGTGAAATCCTGGAAGGGCCAGTCAGTGTGTCCTTTTATTGCACACACACACACACACGCACAGACACACACACACTGAACTAAACACAAGGTACCACACACACACACAGATCTCACAAGGGCACTGCAGATGGTGTTAGAGTTTTGACCCCATGATCAGTATGGCTGGCACTGCAGTTAGGTGTGTGTTTTTGTGGCACCTTGTGTTTGGTGTTATTTCAGAGGTAGAGGGGATACACACCTGGGAAGTGAGCTAGAGGAGGGGTTTTCAAACTGGGGTCTGCCGAGGTAGAAAATTATTAGGCGGGTTGTTTAAGTCTTAAGAAAAAACATGGAAAAACTGTTAGTGTCAACTTAAATAACTAAAACCAGATAGAAAGCAGGCAGAAAAGATATTGAACTATACAATTTTTTTTAATAATACCATATTTGAGAACTAACAATGAAATAAAAGCTAGAGAGTCAGGGAGAATCAAATTACAAAAACCGGGCATTCAGGGCACATGGCCATTTTGTTATGTTTGAGCAATGAAACACAACGTTAGTCATGGCAAAATGCATAGAATAGCAGGAAATACGCTTTAAAACTGCAAACAGTGTTGAATTGCTGTAGATTAGCTTCAAAACTGCAACATTTTCTCTCAGAATCAATGGAAAAATATGTAGAATTTCAGACAATTTGCTTTACAACAGAAAAATATTCCCTACATCGCCACAATACCATTCTAGCTAGTAGACTATGTTAGAGTTCACAATTCCTCTTCCAATGACCTGTGGGGAGGTCAAAATAATGAAAAATGATCTACCAAATCATTTCATTTTAAAATGTTGATTACTTCTCCTTGCCATTATCATTCACCTGATGATAATATATATATATTTTTTTGCTAACGTATGATGTGGATCCCTGCATTGCCGGTTTGCCTGGGTGGGGGTCCCTGGTCAAGAACAGTTAGAAAACCCCTGAGCTAGAGGATATAGGGGCTATAATGTTGGCAGCTGTGGGTACGCAACATGTGAGCAGGCAGCACCTGGAACTGGTCTAGCTGGTCCTGACTCTCCTCTGTTCTCCTCCCAACATGGTCCTAATGCAGTGTCATCATCAGTAACTGTTGCAGTTCTCTACCCAACACTGGAGGGCTTCAAGCACATTCACCTCTGGACCATTACTGGTACAATGGAATATTACTTTATTTGACCTCAAGGCAATTTGTCTTCCACGTTTCAAAGCATATGTAATTGGAATTGGTGGTTATGTAGGAATAGTTATATGGTATTGATGGAGGACTGCATGGTCAAGGAGCCTGCATATCATCTCCGACATGTCAATGAATTCTAGAGTTTGGCTTCATAGTAGTTTATCATCCATGCCAAGGATGACTGAAGTTGCATTCCTCAAACTCGTAGGTTATGAGTTGAATACCCCTGCCCTACTGTGTATAGTGCTATACTACTGTCGTGTCTTTACTATGGATTCAATTATATGACATGCTATATTATAAAATCAATTCTCTGTCATTAATATTACCTGATTAATCTAATCATGTAAATATAATTAACTAGGAAGTCGGAGCACCGCGGAAGAATGTTTATAGAGCTGTTGTCTTCTGAAAAAAACTCTTAAAGACCTGGTAAACTTTTATATCAATAGCAGTCAATTATTAATCGTCACCTTTTTCCGTCTCATCTGAACGTCGTAAAATTCTTGGTTATCTTCACGAACCCTGGCTAACAAGTTGAATCAGCAAAACATCAGCATTAGATCTTCTGCATAGATTCTGTCTGACCTGGGCCCTGACAGTAGATCTCAGTTAGACCAAAAAAAAGTCCAGTTGCCAGGACCACAAATACAAATTCCATCTAGACACCATTGGCCTATACATACCTCAGCCTAAACATCAGCGCCACAGGTAACTTCCACAAAGCTGTGAACGATCTGAGAGACAAAGAAAGAAGGGCCTTCTACGCCATTAAAAGGAACATAAATTTCCAAAAAATACTTGAATCAGTTATAGAACTGCCCTTTATGGTTGTGAGGTCTGGGGTCCGCTCACCAACCAAGAATTAAAAAAATTGGGACAAACACCGAATTGAGAGTCTGCATGCAGAATTCTGCAAAAATATCCTCTGTGTACAACGTAAAACTCTGTGTACAATTCTACAACCACATGAAAGGAATCGATTCACAAACCTTTCTTAACAAAGCCATCGCCTACAGAGAGATGAACCTGGAGAAGAATCCCCTAATCAAGTTGGTCCTGGTCCACAGTGACTGACCCAAAATTAAGGAATGCTTTGACTATGTACAGATTCAGTGAGCATAGCCTTGCTATTGAGAGAGGCCGCCGTAGGAAGACCTAGCTCTCAAGTGAAGACAGGCTATGTGCACGCTGCCCACAAAAAAAGGTGGAAACTGAGCTCCACTTCCTAACCTCCTACCAAATGTATGATCATATTAGAGACACATTTCCCTCAGATTAAACAGACCCACAAAGAACTCGAAAACTCCCATATCTATCAGAGCAGCAAGATTTGTGACCAGTTGTCACAAGAAAAGGACAACCAGTAAAGAACAAACACCATTTAAATACAACCCATATTTATGTTCATTTATTTTCCCTTTTCTGCATTAACTATTTGTACATCGTTACAACACTGTATATAGCCATAATATGAGTGAGTGTTTACTATCTATTTCAGTTGCTTTGGCAATGGGAGAGAGTGAGAGTGAGAGAGATTGATTGATTACCACACTGCAAGCTGTCTGTGAAACCGTTCCAAAATCTGTTTCTACAACTACCTCTTTTCACTTCTCCTTTCACTAGATCTCTGGTCTTGGTGCCTGGAGATGAAAGTGAAGGGGTGGGGGTTGGGGGGGGGGGATATTGGAGGAGTCCCCTGTATGCCCCTGTCTCCACCTGCCCTCTAACCCTAATCCTACTGTCTGGAGACACATGTATGTTGTTGTGATCAGGGTACCAGGAGAGACATGGACCATATGAGGATGTCTAGACACGCACACACGGACGGAAGGACACAGACACAAACGGCTGCCAGACACAGAGGTTGATGACCTGTCTCTTGGCTTAGACAATAACATGTCCCGTATTTTAGTTTGCCCTTGTGGTGTCCTGCTGCAACAGAGGGACATATGTTGTTTGTGAAGGAGCCTTACCAGAGACCTCTCTCTTTGTACATTGACCTAGAAAAGTCTGGCAGAAAGCTGCCTGTGTGTGTGTGTGTGTGTGTGTGTGTGTGTGTGTGTGTGTGTGTGTGTGTGTGTGTGTGTGTGTGTGTGTGTGTGTGTGTGTGTGTGTGTGTGTGTGTGTGTGTGTGTGTGTGTGTGTGTGTGTGTGTGTGTGTGTGTGTGTGTGTGTGTGTGTGTGTGTGTGTGTGTGTGTGTGTGTGTTGTTATTCTATCAGAAGAACCAGAATGCCTCACCAGTTGCTTGCTTCTTTTCTTTCTATTTTTAAAGAACATACTCCTTGCCCATGTTAATATACTGTGTTAAGCACATGAAGCTGAAAATTCATGTTCTTACAGCAGTTGAACACACCAGGGGCCCTGGAGACTGTAGACAAGCCCTCTATTAATTTACAGCAGGTCCCTCACTTGTTCGGTTCATGAGAGAAAATAAAAGAGAAGGATGTGGAGGAGGAGGAGGAGGAGGAGGAGGAGGAGGGAGTGGTGTAGACCGGCTATTCCCAAACTGGAGTACACTCAATGCCATCGGGGGTATGCCAAATAAAAATGGGATTCACATTTTCAAACAATCCATTTAGAATTTCCAACGAGGCTATACATTTGGGTGATGTTTTTGTCTGGCCTGAGTAACCTAATTTCACTGCCAAAAATACAATTAAACCATCTAGTGTTCAGTGAAATAAGAACACAATGTCAAATACAGGTAGCCTAGTCAAATAATTAACATCCAATCACATTAACCGATACTCTCTCGCGGAAATTCCATTAACGGTCCGTATGTAGCCAAGCGTAGCTGCTGCTCATTCCGTTTGCTTGAAAATGTATGAATGGTTAAATAAAGTAAGGCCTGCGTCCATAGAGACACATACCAGCTCTACAGTTAGTACTGCTACTACCAGCAGTACTACACCTGCACCTGTCGACAACACAAGTTGTTCTGCTTCCACGAGCACATCCAATACTGGCAACAGTAATTCTACATTTATTGCTAGCCCTTTTGTTGATATCCTCAGCCACAGTGTGTTATACCAAAATACCAGCAACAGTGTGTGAAAACCTTGTGAAGACTTACAGAAAACGTTTGACCTCTGTCATTGCCAACAAAGGGTATATAACAAAGTATTGAGATAAACTTTTGTTATTGACCAAATACTTATTTTCCACCATAATTTGCAAATAAATTCATTAAAAATGCTACAATATGATTTTCTGGAGAAAAAAAATCTCATTGTGTCTGTCATAGTTGAAGTGTACCTATGATGAAAATTACAGGCCTCTCTCATCTTTTTAAGTGGGAGAACTTGCACAATTGGTGGCTGACTAAATACTTTTTTGCCCCACTGTATGTGTGTGTGTGTGGCCAGATACTTTTTTAGGATCAGTAGCCCAGTGTTGTGTTTATCCTCATCGATCCAGAACACTAGTGCTGGAGCCACACTTCTGCTGCCCTCTGAGTCCCTCTGGACTACTACTGCTGACAACTGCTACTGCCCTCTGAATCTGTAGTCTCCTCTCAACCACACAGGCCAGGGGAAAGGAGTGATGGATGAGAGGAAGGATGGAGAAGAAGGAGGGAAAATGCAATGAGGGACAGATGAAACAATTCTTGGGCTAGTTTCAGAGTTTAGCTTGCCTGAGAGAACTCAAGACTCGGACCAAGCTATAGAGGAGAGCAGACAGACACAGAAACATACAGACACACAGACAGAAGGACCGACAGACAGACAGACCCCCCTACCACACCCTCACTGCACCCCTCTTAGCCTGGCTGACCTGTCACTGATATCACCACATTGCTGCTGCATGTGGGGAGAACAGAATAGAACAGCTGACGTGACAGAGCAGCCATCAGAAGAGCTGTCGACCAGGCTCTTATCTGTCAGGCTGACACACTGACAGGGGTAAACATGTCAAACACTCATCAATACCCCCTGTCCCTGTCTCTAACAGCTGTCGTGTCTGGACTATCATTAAATGTGAAGAAGTATTTATATCAAATCAGTTCTCTAGGTTTAATTATTAAGTGATTAAACTAATCATGTAAACATTAATTAATTAGGAAGTCGGGGCATCACAGAAAATGTTGAGATTACAACGTTTAATTTTCCGAATATAACTCTTCAGATATTTTAATATCTGATCAATTAGTTTTCTATGAATGAATTATTACCTTATCAGTTCTCATTACTGAACGTCGCCCTTGGATATCTGCACAAACCCTAGTTTCCATAATGAAACAGCAATATACAAATTGGCTTTATTATTTATTTAACTAACTAAATAATCACATAAACAAACAGTAGATATTGGTTACTAACAATGATAGAAAAGTCCTTAGTGGGCTAAGCCGATATGCCGGCTTGGTAGACAAAGGAAAGGGGTGGGGACTAAGAAAGAGTGGGAAAGACAAAATTGATTCACTACACACAGCCTATAATTATATTAATTGAAATGCTAATCCTTTGCACATGAACGGCATCTCATTCAAGAATAATTGCAATGTATATATTTACGCCCGTATGTTGTTGTTGTCTTCTCTGTTGGAATCCTCGATCGTCCTGTAGAGTTCATCAGAGTCTCTGGTTAACTTTACCAGAAGTCACAATATCATTTGTGGTTGTAGGTGGTTAGAATGGAATACTTCAGAGTACCGTTCGGAAATGTTCTCATAGAATAGATGCTTCGGCGGTTGTCGGTATTCTTGTTCTAGACTTACGTAATTTCTAGCTGCAGACTAGTAATTATATGTCTAAGATTTGCTTTTATTCTGCAGTGATCATTAGTCTCAGAGTTCAACCATTTCCAGCAGTGTAGCCAAAACTACAGCTGTATGGTCTCCAATGCCTATAGAATTGTAGCCATTACAACGTGAAGATTCTGTCCCGGCGTTCTCTGACTTAATTTATATTTTGTAGGATGGTGTTTTATACTTGTGAAAGATGAAGCATAAGTTCTATGACGCCTAATGTGATGTCTGGGCTCACGGGGGTGCGGCAACTGACTAGTTCATCTTTATATGAAAATCCATACTCTCATTTAGAAGGTTAACGTGACATTACATCTTTTCAAAAATAGTTTCATGTTTAATCACATACGTTTCACAATATTTAGATGTCAACCTGACAGCTGGGAAATGTACACTTTAAGAGATATAGTTATGTGTGTTTCTTGTCCGTCATGAGATCACCAAAGGAAACACACTTGTCATGACTGTCCCATAAGTGTCCATGGACCATTCCCACATTCTCAAAAGTAGAAATATTGTTTAGTTCTCCCATTTTGAGAATTAGGAGTTTTGAACTAAGAGAAGCTCTTTGTTCTGGTAGACTCTCTCCCTCAATACTGCATGGCAGTTTCTACCAGGTATTTACGACCTGTCGTAAAGTCATAAAACTTGTGGCGGGGAGCGTGAGAGAGAGGGGGAGCCACGATATACTCCCCAAAGGGCCACGTCGTGACACAGCTCTCCCCTCCCTCCCTGTCTAACAGCTCTCCCCTCCCCCTGTCCCTGTCTTACAGCCTCAGTGCTGACTGAGTGGGAAAAACAACCCCTCAACAACAATCAACTCTTTCTCTGAGTCATACTAGTATCAATGTAAACTCCCCACCCTGAAGAGGTGTGTGCGCGCGCATCTGAACAGTAACAGTCGTCAGTTCGAAACGCTGCCTGTCGTTTTAATGTGCCTGTTAACATTCAGACCTGAGGGAGGAGACATTAAAACCAAACGATCTTGTTGTAGCGTCCTGTGCATGACTCCTCTCCCTAATGCTGCCCATCTCCCTTCACGCACACACTCACACACCTTGCAGGCTTGACAGCAGAGTAACCCTGTCTTTATTTACATGGTTTGGACCGAGGGGTGGTTACGAGGATGTCCACCAGCCCTGATCATTCCACACGTGTGACTGGTTTTCATGTGCTTGGCAGCTAAACAGGAGGGGAGATGCAGGTGAGTGTGTGTGTATATGGGTGTGTCTATATGTGTGTGTGTGTGTGTGTGTGTGTGTGTGTGTGTGTGTGTGTGTGTGTGTGTGTGTGTGTGTGTGTGTGTGTGTGTGTGTGTGTGTGTGTGTGTGTGTGTGTGTGTGTGTGTGTGTGTGTGTGTGTGTGTGTGTGTGTGTGTGTGTAAGTGTGTGTGTGTGTGTAAGTGTGTGTGTGTGTAAGTGTGTAAGTGTAAGTGTAACGTTCCCTCTGTTCTCAATCAGGGCTGGATGATCTAGGATTACTGGTGCTGCCTCCTTTCATCCTCTCATGGGGGCTGGTGTGTTTGTCTGAAAGACACAATGCTAATCACAGCTATAGATAGGTCCAACTATAGATGACTAGGCATAGGCATAGGCATGAGGGAGGGAGGGAGGGAGGGAGGGAGGGAGGGAGGGAGGGAGGGAGGGAGGGAGGGAGGGATTCAAGCCCTCTGTCCTCTCTAACACACTATGCTAATCAGAGCTGTACACGGAACCCATTGAGGACTGAATGTAAAGCCTGTAGACCCTGGAGGAGATGGAACGCATGACCATGCCTAATAACCTCTTAGATGTAATGGAAAATGTTGATTTCCGACTAAATAGACATACCCAAAAGTAACTGCTTTTCATGTGTAATTACATGATTCTGACATGCCAAAACTTGGTATATTTGGAAAGGAGACATCTGGGAGATTATAAAGAAATGATCAGAAGATAGGAGTTACATAGTTCAGAATACACAAGATCAAGCACACACACAAACTAACCTTTTTTTTATTTCTTTTTTTATTTTGAATGTAGTCTTTCATTGACAAACTATAAGTGAATTATTGATGCCCAGAGCTGGAAACACATGTCGTTTACCTTGGTCTTGGGGAAACAGATTCTGTTAGCACGAATGGTGCCACAAGCCACTATTTTATTTTTCAAGAGGTCTATGAAAAGCATGAGACTGGTATAAAAATTGGCCACAAAGAGCTTGTACCCACTGCCAAGTAAGGGAAAGTCCATCAACTGCATGAGAGAGTCATATCTAAAGCCGTTACCAGTGGGTGTGATCGCCTTGCCTTCATAGATGAAAAAGTTCAACGTGCTGGCAGAGGCTGAATCGGCTAGCACAAAGAACTTGTAGCCCCATTTCGTCCGCTTATTTTTCATATATTGCTTCAAGGCAATTCGAGCCTTTGAGTCAACCATGCGCTCATCTATAGATAGATTTTAAGCAGGCTGGAAGTAAGTTTTTGCATGTCTCCACCATGTCATGATAACGGGGCTTGACTCTTACAAGACGAGCAAACCCTGCAGTCCCCTTCTTCTGGTCATTCTCCTGATCTTTTTGTGGGTCACTCGTGAAGTGTACAGTTGATGGTCAAGAATCGGTTTTCACTCATGATGGGGGTGGGCATGTAGTTGAGCATGTCACCCATGGTGACAGGTTTCCAGGACATCTTCCCTCCACCCTGCTGCTTCTTGTCCCCATACTTGCTGGTATTACGAATTAGTGTCCCCAGTACAGAGGTGGTAAAGTAGAGCTGAAACAGCTGTAAGGTGGTGTATGTTTTATCACTAACCAACTGTGGGCTTTCAGGTCGTTTGGGTTTAAACTTAAATTGTTCTGGCTCCACATCATCTTCAAGGACTGTATGCCACCTGTTCTCAGTTTCTTCTCCCTCTGTTGTGCTGCTTCCTCTGCCTCTTCCTCTTCCTCTGCCTCTCCATCCTCTCTATTGAGGCCTAGATCTCCTCCCTGCCCCTGCACCTCCACATGAACTTGCAGAGAGAAGAGTGGTCCCAGGGCCTGCAGTGGGGGTGGTTGAAGAGGAGTGGAGTCTTTGTTGAGTGGTGGATGTAGAACCATCAGACGGGTAATTGACATAGCATTGGGGGGGTGAAGACCTTGACCGGGGGGGGCGCTTGATGGGGAGGGGTGGCTCCAAAACATCATCATCCAAATCATCTGCATCCTCCTCTTTGTGGTGAATAAAATAAAGGGATGCATTACAGTTGACTAAATTTACAAAACAACATTACTGTGAAGTAAAAACACCAAGCCTAAACTTTATCTGTACAGTGACTCACATACCATTCTCATACCAGACTGAATTGAATAAAAAAAACTCTAATAGGGTCCCCAAATATGAAGACTTTACAGTTAAGAGATTTTAAACAGAGATGGATCAGGAGATATAGGTTCTGTATGTCCAGCAAATATATTTGATATTATCTGCAGAGCTTTGGTACCAGCTGAGAGCTGTAATACAAATATATAAATACGTCTGTTGTTGAAAAATGACTAGTCAAAAAAAAAAAAAATCTCCCTTTTATTCAGAGAAAAAAAAATGCAACACAGCAGTCATTATTCCATTTAAATGTGGTAAATCCTACATTTTTTCTGTTCCAAATAAAGTAATTGTCTTTCCTTTGTGTGCAGTGTGCTATGTAACGGTGACAATAGGGGATTAGGGTTTCTAATTATCTTCCCAAATCCACTTTAGCCAGGCTAGTGAGTCTGCCCTTGCCTCTTCTTTTGTAGGTTTATCGGCGGTTGGCATCCGATGTTATGGTGCATTACTGCCACCTACTGTACAGGAGCACCCCTGCCTGTGGACCGGAGTCCTAGCTTAAAAATGGACCAGTAGAAGTACAAAGAGGGTTCCTGCAGATGCAGGAATGCCCACATGCAGGAACGCCCCAAATTGTGAACCACAATTGCACCCTTCTCTTTGAATTCAACCGAATGCACTGTTGATGAGCTTGAAGTGTAGAGGCTTCTCCATCACTGGGGACAGAGTAGAGGTAGCTCTTAGGAGGAGGTTGAGAAAGAAAATGGATGAAAGAAAGGAATGTGAGGGCAAGAAGGATTCAGCGTCTCAGCTTCTTCTGACACTAATTAGCTCACTCCCACACGTCCTCTCCTCGGCTCCATCTTCTTCTCTTTCCTCCTCTCACTCAGACAGTCCCGTTCACTTAAACCCACTTGGCGGTGTTCCTGTGATTATCTGTCTCAGCACTTAACATGAGCCTGTGATAGTAACCCTCTCTCTATCTCTCTCTTTCTCATTGGAGTTATAATTGGAATTCTAGGCCAAAGAAACTAATCAATTGGGAGTGAGGGAGGGAAAATGAGGGTGTGAGCACCGGACTGTGTCCTGGGGCTCTATGGGGTCTGTTTGTGAACAGAGCCCCAGGACCAGCTTGCTCAGAGGACAGTGCTAGTGGAATGACGTCTCAGAGAGAAAAGCGTTAGACAGAATGTGTTCTTAGAGTAAAAGGAGGGAGTTGCTGCTGAGACAACTACGATCAAGAGAACATTAACAGCCCATCGTGCCGTTCTCCCCCATCCCGTTCACTCCCTCCCCTCCACCCTCTTCCTCTGTGGGCTTCATTCTCTCTCTTCCCTCTCTTTCTCTCTCTCCCTCCCTCCCAACCTCCCTCCCTCCTCTTCTCCATTGATCAGTAGTCTTGGTTCCCTCTCCTCTGTCTTTTCTACACAGAGAGCCTGTTGATCATTATCATCCATGAGCGCTCTGCTGGGCTTTGAGTGGCTGAGTGTGTGCGTGCACACGTGTGTGTGTGTGTGTGTGTGTGTGTGTGTGTGTGTGTGTGTGTGTGTGTGTGTGTGTGTGTGTGTGTGTGTGTGTGTGTGTGTGTGTGTGTGTGTGTGTGTGTGTGTGTGTGTGTGTGTGTGTGAGTGTGTGTGTGTACCCATCTACCCTTCATTTAATATATTGAGTTCCTTGTATTTGAAGTCTGTCTCTGTCTCTTGACTGTATAGATAGATCTCTTCAGCATGTGTTTGTGTGTTGATGCCAGATGGTAAATGATGCTAAGTGAGGAACAAGCTGATGCTTTGGCACTGTGACCCAGCAGGCCCAGAGTCTACGGTGCTGGGTGGGAAATATTGGCAGTTGTTGCCGGGAGTTTGAGTGTTTAATGATGATGCACAGCACATGCACACACACAAACATACGCACGTGCACACATACACAAACAGAGCAGAGGCTCACAAGAGGACGGTCAGTCTGAAAGGAAAGGTCGGAAGTATTAAAATATACAGTATAATTGATAGTACAAAGATATTACCCTGTTATAAAGTTTCATGTCTTGGTTACCACTATAAAGAGAGATGGTTGGATGGATACACACAGACAGACACACACTTTAGGCTCCCCATGCTGTCCAGTCTGTATGACTGAAGCTCTGCCCACCACTCAGGGGTCCCTCATACCCTCTGACCCTGCCCACCCTGCCCAAATGGCCATCCAGTGGACTGGCATTTCCTCCATTCTGGCACCACCATTACTACGCATAGCACAGGCTCTTGTCTGTCTTGTCGTTCTGTCATCTTCCTCTCCATTGGTCCATTCTCTTTACCCCTGTGATCCAGTAGTCTCTGATCTCAGATCTGTTGCTCTGAGTCTCTATGACCTCTTTAAATAATTGAGTCTTTAACTATGTTCATCCTGTCCACTTCCTCTCCTCTGCTGCCCTTGAGGAGTTGTGATTGGAAGGTGGCCAGTAGAATACAGATGCTTAGTTCTACATTTGGGTTGTACAACTGAATGCCTTCAACTGAAATGTGTCTTCCGCATTTAACCCAACCCCTCTGAATCAGAGAGGTGCGGGGGGCTGCCTTAATCGACATCCACATTGTCGGCGCCCGGGGAACAGTGGATTAACTGCCTTGCTCAGGAGCAGAACAACAGATTTTTACCTTGTCAGGTCGGGGATTCAATCCAGCAACCTTTCTGTTACTGGCCCAATGCTCTAACCACTAGGCTACCTGCCGCTCAAGCTTTCCAGTGTATATAGGGCTGGGCTGATTCAGTTGATGGTTATCCTATGTTTTTCAATAAACCTACAGTAGATACACAATTTGGTAGGCACTGAAATGTGAAAGCAGTGAAAGAGCTTCAAAAGATTGGAATTTCATACATGTTTTAAGTAGTAAAAATGCTATTTTGTAGGGATTGGATGGTACACGTGATTCTAGTTGATATGCCACTGGTGGAATAATATGCCATCCCAGATGGCAGCGGTCGGTGCGTCCTTCAGTCTCTGATCCTGAGGCAGTCATTAAGTTGAATTAGCCAATGTCCATCTGAGATGAATCATTCACGATTGAGTGTTGTACTTAGAATCACATTTAGTCTCCAAGCAGTTTGTCCACATGTCTGGGAAGGCTACACTGAAGGACTGGAAGAGAGCTATCCGGATGGAGGGGTCATGCTCAGGTGAGGAGTAGAGTTGACCAGTCCCAAATCAACCCCTAGCCTCTAGCACCTACCCCCTGTGCACTTGTGCAGAGATCTGAGATCATTTGATAGACAGACATAATCTATAGGTAGTGTAGAAGTTAGAGAGGTGGACCAGAAACTGGAGGGTTGCCAGTTAGGATCCCAGGTCTGAGGGGAAAATCAACCTGAGGTGATTGATGTAGACGATGGGTCCCTTCTCTTCACTCTGTCTTTACTCACTCTTGTCCTTTATCTAATAATCTCTCTCCTTCAGGAAGATGATGGACTCGGGGCAGCTAGACTTCTATGAACACAGCACTCTGTGCACCAACACGTATCGTAGTACCAAGTTTGACCTACTGATCAACAACACACGCTTCCCCCCTGATGGCAGCGGACTCACCACACCCATCTCC
This sequence comes from Salvelinus fontinalis, assembly GCF_029448725.1. Taxonomy (NCBI): domain Eukaryota; kingdom Metazoa; phylum Chordata; class Actinopteri; order Salmoniformes; family Salmonidae; genus Salvelinus; species Salvelinus fontinalis. The sequence goes on from NC_074686.1 coordinate 22,758,328, forward strand.
TCACAAGGTGACACCAGACCCACCCCTCACTGAGGCCTGTAAAGATCTCAGGTTGTCTGTGGCAAAACAATTTAAAAGTTTGTCAGGCAGTTATTTTCTGTAAGGAAACTTTTAATCCTATTTTCTCCCATTTTAACTTATTTTTTAATTGGTGATATTGTACACATGTCCATTAACTTGACATTTTCATTGGGATATATACACAAGTTTGGAATACAGTATCAGTCAATAAGCATCCAGGACCAGAACCATCCGTGTTATTTTGTGTATTGAATATTGTAAGTAGTGTAGCTGACCATGTCTCTCCCCTGTTGGACATGTAGCCCAGGTGGTGATAGGTAATGGTGGCCAGGTTGCCATGACAACAGAGGATAAGTCAGAGATTCTGACCGGAACAATGGAGTGGAGTTCAGGGGCCATAGCCATGGAGACAGAGAAGAAGGAAACCAGTGAGATACAGTATCAGGTGAGTTCTTCACCCAAACAGCTCCCACTAGTGACTATTTACTGTATTTACACTCAACTCTGATGTCAAACAGTTGTCTGGGCTTTAGTCTTGTATCTAAGCTTCATACCTGGATCAAATACATTGTTAAATACTTGAAGTTGAGTGCGATTGGTTTAGATCGCCCGGTAAAATGAAAAGTGCCAACTCCGCCCTCCCTGCATGCCGGTCAAGTTAAACCAACCACATCTCAAGCATTTGAACGTATGTGTTACGTATTTTGATTTTAGATATTCTTGGTATGCAACTGGATGAATTCTTGCTCACCTCTATCACACTCGTATTATTAACTCTGACTCAAATGGCATATAACCTTCTTTGAACTTTAACTTTAATCTTTGCTGTGTCCTTTGTTCCCCCAGAGGAGACGTTGAACTTCTGGAAAGGCATAGCTGACGTGGGCCTGATGGGGGAGGTGGTAGACAACATCAGGACAGAGCTGTTGGAGATGCTGAGAGGAGTGCAGCTACGCAGCGAGCAGGCTGCCCTGCAGGACGCGGGTGGGTTCTGGCACACTGGCACCTAAGACACAGGGAATAGGGTACAGGGTACAGGTCATAGATGCTGAGAGGAGTAGCAAGCAAGCTGCCATGCAGGACGCAGGTGAGTACTGGCGCCTAGGACACAGGGGATAGGGTACAGGGTACAGGTACTTTCTACGGGTAAATGCATGGTGTCACACAGGTGCAATGTTTGTTTCTGTTGATCAAGTCCGGGGATTAAATAAAATGAGAAGTATTGTTGACTTCTGAGAAGTAAAGTAAATAGATTATGGATTATGGGTCTTTTGTGGGGCATCCCCAAAAAAAGGGGACACATTTAATGTCTTGCTGAAATTAATTACTTAAAAATCATACAATGTGATTTTCTGGATTTTTTAGATTCCGTCTCTCACAGTTGAAGTGTACCTATGATAAAAAATGACAGACCTCTACATGCTTTGTAAGTAGGAAAACCTGCAAAATCGGCAGTGTGTCAAATACTTGTTCTCCCCACTGTATATCCATATACTATCATGACACAAGGCATGACCCAGATGCAGACACAGGAGGCAGATGGTTGGAGTCTTACAATATTTATTTATCCAATAGGGGAAGGCAAGAAAATGGTCGTGGACAGGCAAAAGGGTTAAAACCAGTTCAGAGTCCAAAAAGGTACCAAAGGGCAAGCAGAATCAAGGTCAGGGCAGGTAGGATGATCAGGCAGGCGGGAAAGTAGTCCAGAGTCAGGCAGGGGTCAAAACCGGGAGGACTATCAAAAAGAGAATAGCAAAAGGAGTAGGGGAAAAACACCCTGGTTGACTTGACTAGCGTACAGGATGCACTGGCACAGAGAGACAGGAAACACAGAGATAAATACACTGGGGAAAATAAGCGACACCTGAAGGGGGTGGAGACAATCACAGGAACAGGTGAAATAGATCAGGGTGTGGCATATACATACAAAACCAAATATATATCTACATAAACATTTACATACATATGCACACTTTTTTTTAAATATATTTTTTTATTATTTCCCGCAAACCCTACCACCCCTTCCCCAATTGGAGTAACCTAATGAACAATAAAACGTAGGCTTCTACCTTCAGTTTATACATATTATACACATTTTACAGACAATCTATTTTACAATAGTTATATTTTGTTTGTTTTTAATCCTTCCATTATTTCTGATGTCCATCCAGTTTGATTTCTATTTGTAACTATTTCACAAAAGTTCTGAACCTATATACATTTTACAGACGCCGTATGTTTTACATTTGTTATCTTGTTGTTATTGGTCCCACCCTTCAGCTCCATTCAACCCCTCCCATCTATCTCTTAACACCATCCATTTTAGATTTCTATTTGCCATATATTTTTCAACTGTGCTGTGATGCTTCACAAAAGTACTGAACCTTTCTATTCTCACAGCTTCTACAGATTGTAAATTAATGATAAACATTTTTGCTAAAATAATGATTATATTATTGATTGATTGATTATGACTTTTCAAATCACCCAGTATTGCTATCTGCAGCGTGAGTTCTAGGTAAATGTTGCAATTCTTCAGTCATTCCTAGACCTGTGACCAAAAACAAGCTACATATGGACAGTATACCAAAATAAATGATCGAATGACTCTGCCTCCTCGCAGCAAAATCTGCAGAGCTGGGAAGATTGTATCCCCAATATATACAGTATAGAAACTCCAGTCGTACTTCATCAAAAGCCTTTTCAAAATCAGGCCTGGTTTCTCCGACATTTCATAGTATTCTATTGTTTCCAGTACTTGTATTATATTATCTCCAATGTATCGTCCATGTAAAAAACCTGTCTGATTGGGATGAATAATATCTGACAAAATATTTTTTATTCTATTTTTATTTTATTTCACCTTTATTTAACCAGGTAGGCTAGTTGAAAACAAGTTCTCCTTTACAACTGCGACCAGGCCAAGATAAAGCAAAGCAGTGCAACACAAACAACAACACAGAGTTACACATGGAATAAACAAACATACAGTCAATAATACACTAAAAAAGGGTAGGATAGGTAGGAGGTAGGATAATGCTGGTAAGGCAATAAATAGGCCATAGTGGCAAAATAATTACAATATAGCAATTAAATACTGGAGTGATATACTGTATGTGCAGAATATGATTATACAAGTAGAGATACTGGGGTGCAAAAGAGCAAAATAAATCAAATAGATAACAGTATGGGGATGAGGTAGTCGGATGGGCTAATTACAGATGGGCTATGTACAGGTGCAGTGATCTATGAGCTGCTCTGACAGCTGGTGCTTAAAGCTAGTGAGGGAGATATGAGTCTCCAGCTTCAGTGATTTTTGCAGTTGGTTCCAGTCATTGGCAGCAGAGAACTGGAAGGAAAGGTGGCCGAAGGAGGAATTGGCTTTGGGCGTGACCAGTGAAATATACCTGCTGGACCGCGTGCTAAGGGTGGATGCTGCTATTGTGACCAGTGAGCTGAGATAAGGCGGGGCTTTACCTAGCAAAGACTTATAGATGACCTGGAGCCAGTGGGTTTGGCGATGAGTATGAAGCGAGGGCCAGCCAACGAGAGCATACAGGTCGCAATGGTGGGTAGTATATGGGGCTTTGGTGACAAAACGGATGGCACTGTGATAGACACTGTGATTTTATGAAACCTGTGCTGGTTGAAAAATACGTTGACATCACATGGTATGCTTTCGCCGTAAAGCCTATTTGAAATCGGACAACGTAGTTAGATTAAAAATAATTTAAGCTTTTAAATGATATAAGATACTTGTATGTTCATGAATGTTTAATATTAATTATTATTATTATTTATTTGAATTGCGCGCCCTCCAATCTCACCGGATGTTGTCGGCTGGTGTTTACGTCCTCTTTCAAAATATAATTTGATGAATCATGCGTGACTCCATCATTTGTAACAAGTTTCAATACACATTTTTTGGTAGCATTTCTATGTTGAAGATTGAAAAAGAATTTGGGACATTTTTCCCCATATTCCATCCAGTTCGTATTATTTTATAATATATTTCACTAGATCTTTCTTGAATAAGTTCCTCCATTTTCCCCCCCTTCTAACTTATTCTGTGCCTCTATGGTACAGTTTCTATTGCTATCTAACTGTACTTTAATTTCCTTTGTTAATATGGACTCTTTTGATCTAAATTGCTTTAGTTTAATAGATGAGTACTGAACTGCATGGCCTCTAAAGGCACATTTAAAAGTGTCCCATACAATAAGGGGATCTGCTGTACCTATGTTATGTCGGAAGAAGTCAGTTATAAATTCTTCTGTCCTAGATCTCACTAGGTCAGGGTATTTAAGCCTCCATATGTCCACTAATTCCAATATATCCATGGCATTCATGATTTCCTTAAGTGCCTTAGTTTGTAGTGTGATTTCCTTTACGGTCCATAGAGGTATTTAAAACCATATTAAAATCTCCCACCATAATAATAGAGTCTAGTGTTGCTTGTAGAGTTGATAAATTCTTATATATATTTTCAAAGAAGCTTGGATCATCATTATTTGGACCGTATAGGTTAATAACCCATATCTGTTTATTGTCCAATAAGATATTTAAAATAATCCATCTACCTTGATGATCTGTTTGGACAATATCCACATTTGGATCAAAATTGCTATTTATGTAACGATCGTCTGTTGAAGAAGGAGTGGACCAAAGCACAGTGTGGTAAGTATTCATATTGACTAATAAAACTGAACACTAAATAACAAAACAACAAAGTGAACGAACGAAACCGAAACAGTTCTGTCAGGTGCAGAAACACAAAACAGAAAACAACTACCCACAAAGCCTCGGTGGGGAAAGGCAACCTAAGTATGGTTCTCAATCAGAGACAACGATAGACAGCTGCCTCTGATTGAGAACCACACCCGGCCAAACACACAGAAATACAAATCATAGAAAAAGGAACATAGAATGCCCACCCAAATCACACCCTGATCAAACCAAAATAGAGACATAAAAAGCGCTCTACGGTCAGGGCGTGACAGTTTATTAATATCATCAACCCTTTTGAATTTCTTTGCCCATGGGGGAAATATATTTCACCCTCAGTCCTTTTCCCACAAAACTTCATCTAAAATTGTTGAATGAATTTCCTGTAAACAATAGATATTTTATTCCTTCTCTTTTAGCCGGGTAAATACTGATCGTCTTTTCTTATTATCTGCTAGGCCATTACAATTATAACTGGCTATACTTATTTCACAACTTACCATAATTAAAAAAAGTTTAAATTCTATTTATCAAAATATATGTTTGTAAACGTACCGTTAAAAAGTAACATGATGATTGAGTGTCTATATAGCTGTACCATGATATTTGCATTGCTTCTAAGTAAACCTCCAATTGGTCCCCACTATTACACCTGCTAAAAGCCCTCCTCATCTCGAGTTGGGTTGTCATCCCAACGCCCGGCAGACCACCCCCGACCCCCCGGATCCCATAGAACCGGAAAGACCGGGACCCATCTTTCGAAAAGAGCACACAGTGCCACCCACATAACAGAAGCAGATAAACTGCCAAATGCATTTCCATCGCCCTCACCTCGATTTGCATTATATATAAATATTAAAAAAATATATACATTTAAAAAATCACGTTTATCTTATTTTCCATAATTAGCTATTAATATTTGTAGTAATGTAAGCAATTTATGCAAAGGATTTTTACCTCTCACCAGTCTCGCCATTACCAAAATTACATTATGGCAAGCAATTATTATATTAGCATCTTTTACTCCCTCGCAACAGTTGTGGGATACACACACACACCCACACACTCATACACACTCAACCCCTTTCCCCCACAACAACCATAGACTCAGAATCTCAACAGTTGCACCATCCCAGAGCCTAACTCAAGGAAAGGTTTTGATTTACGAATCATATACAGTTACAGCTGTATGAGAAGGCCAGCAAAACTGAGCAAAGAAATGGTCAGAAATGGGGAGATTTGATTAACCGTTGTCAGGTCCTAGATGATGGAGGTCAGATATACCCCCTTCCCCTGAAACACCCACAACATGGTCCCCCGTATTGACCATATTCCCAAGCATCTCTGTGCAGTCAGACCTTTGATTTTGTGCCACCAGGGCCACAATAATATGCCCCCTCTCTGAATGTCCGAGTGTGACCCCTCACCATGGGTTACTGCAGCTAGCGTTGCCAGGACCGCCACTGCCTGGGTGGGGACACCCCAACGGAATCCCCCCCGGCTAGGTACAAGGTTGTCAAGGTTCTCATTAGCAGTTTTGAGAATTTCCTTGTATATTATCTCCCATCAGGGGACTTTGGCTTTGCAGGACCAACCCCCCCCCCCCCCCCCCCCCCCCTTAGAATCTTGTGGGGGGGGGGGGGGGCTGCTCTAGGTCTCTGACCGCATTTTGGCTGCATACAGGCCGCTTACAGCGGGCCCATAAAACAGATAGGGACTTCTCCTTAGTATCTGGGTCGTTCAGGTGGGTATCTAGGGTATGAGGTTGTCGACCGTTCCGTCAATATAGGACCATAAATAAATAAATTAGATGTATAATTGATTTGAAAACTCTGTTCCACCATGATAGGACAATACATCAATAATTCATTATAAAATGTATATCCCTCATCTGCACAACATTGAAAGCTCTGTCTCAACCCCTGCTCACAGAAATACATTGGTTCTGGTATATGCAACTGTTGTGTTCTGTTAATTACTGATGTCCCCTTTAAGAATGGAGAACCCTTGGTCATGCGCAGTGTTGTTCTATGTTATTCTGGTACTAACTCGTTTAGTAAATGTGAAGCTCCAGTTCAATTTTTTGTATTCGGAGTCTTTCTTATTATACACTGCTCAAAAAAATAAAGGGAACACTTAAACAACACAATGTAACTCCAAGTCAATCACACTTCTGTGAAATCAAACTGTCTACTTAGGAAGCAACACTGATTGACAATAAATTTCACATGCTGTTGTGCAAATGGAATAGACAAAAGGTGGAAATTATAGACAATTAGCAAGACACCCCCCAAAACAGGAGTGATTCTGCAGGTGGTGACCACAGACCACTTCTCAGTTCCTATGCTTCCTGGCTGATGTTTTGGTCACTTTTGAATGCTGGCGGTGCTCTCACTCTAGTGGTAGCATGAGACGGAGTCTACAACCCACACAAGTGGCTCAGGTAGTGCAGTTCATCCAGGATGGCACATCAATTCGAACTGTGGCAAAAAGGTTTGCTGTGTCTGTCAGCGTAGTGTCCAGAGCATGCAGGCGCTACCAGGAGACAGGCCAGTACATCAGGAGACGTGGAGGAGGCCGTAGGAGGGCAACAACCCAGCAGCAGGTCCGCTACCTCCGCCTTAGTGCAAGGAGGTGCACTGCCAGAGCCCTGCAAAATGACCTCCAGCAGGCCACAAATGTGCATAAGTTTAAAAAGTAGACAGTTTGATTTCACAGAAGTGTGATTGACTTGGAGTTACATTGTGTTGTTTAAGTGTTCCCTTTATTTTTTGAGCAGTGTATAAATAAGTAATAAGAGCTAAGACACTACAATGGCGACGAGGATGATTACCTGCAGTGTGCATCACAAATGCAGATGGAGCTCGTAGGAAGAGAGTTATTGTGACCCTATAGCACAACAGCTAGCAAGCAGTGATGACGAGGGGAGAGCGGACAAGAACGAGGCGGCAGATCAAAGACCCGTGGAGCCGGAGGTAAAGAGAATGGCTAGCATCGGGAAAATAGATGTGTTTGATGACACGCAAGAAAACTGGACAACTTACATTGAAAGACTGGAACAGTACTTCAATGCAAACGACATTGCTGATAACAAGAGAGTACCAACACGATAGTTTAATTGGCCCAAAAACGTACAGTTTGCTAATAGATCTGACTGCCTCTCTGAAGCCCTCCAATAAAACATTCACAGAGATTGTGGCAATATTGCAAAATCACCTATCACCTAAACCACTCCTCATCGCGGAACGTTTTTGTTTCAACAAGAGAGATCAGAATGAGGGGGAGGGTGTTAGTACATATGTAGCAAAGTTGAAGAAACTGTCTGAACATTGCCAGTTTGGAGAGAACCTAAATGACACATTAAGGGATAGATTTGTTTGTGGACTAAAACATGAACACAAACAAAAACGTTTGCTCACAGAATCACATCTCACGTTTGCAAAGGCTGTTGAAATTGCTGTGACTATGGAAATCGCGACTAAAGATGCAATTGAGTTGCAAAGTAAAATTAATACTGACCGATTGCAAACTTCCATGCACAAGGTTTCACCCAGCCAACAGCGCCCCCGTGTGGCCGGAAAATGCAACAGGCGTGACAGATATGGTCACAGAGCAGAGGACTGCTGTTTCAAAGACAAAATTTGTCACAAATGCAATAGAAGGGGGTACTTTCAAAGAGCATGCAGAGCAAACTTCAGTCACAACAGAAAAACTGAGAAAATGAAAGGGTCTGTGAATGCACTAGCAGAGAACAGTGGCAGTGATTCAGATGAACGATTAATTAGTACAATGGAGTTAAACAGTGACTTCTCCCAGCAGTAGCATAATATGGGTGACACCAGAAATCGAAGGAAAACCCCTCAAAATGAAGCTGGACACAGGATCTGCAGTGTCTATAATTTCCACAACTGTTTACAATGAGCACTTCAAGGCTATCAAGCTGAAGAACACAAATGTGTTGCTGAAGACCTACTCAGGAGAGAGATTGAGCCCAATGAGGGCGTTGTAGGTCAGAGTGAGTTATGGGGGGCAAACACAGCAGTTACATACACAGCTGTATGTGGTGCCTGGAACTGGCCCCCCATTATTTGGCAGGGAATGGCTTTCAAAAATAAAGCTGAACTGGTGTGATTTGAAAATGCTCCACACGTTCCAGCCCAAAGAGAAAGACACCGACCAAACACTGGAACACTTGCGGAAGAAATACAACACAGTGTTCCAGTGATCAGATGGGAACAGTAAAAGGCTTCACAGCTAAACTTGTACTGAGAGATGACGCAACCCCAAAATTCTGCAAAGCCAGATCTGTTCCATACTCCCTGAGACCAAAGGTGGAAATGGAAATTGAGCGCTTGCAGGATACAGGGATCCTGACGAAAGTGGACAGAACCGAATGGGCCACACCCATAGTTCCTATTGTAAAGAAAAATGTGTCTGTTAGAATGTGTGGGGACTTCAAGGTAACTGTGAATTCAATGTTGCATGTGGACCAATACCCCTTGCCATGTCTCAATGACATCTTTGCTGCACTAGCTGGTGGGAAACATTTCAGTAAAATTAGATTTGAAACAGGTTTACCTGCAGCTACCGGTTGAAGAAAGCTTCAAACAATATCTGACAATAAACACACACAAAGGTCTATTCAGGTATAACCGCCTCGTTTTGGGCATTGCATCGGCCTCAGCCATTTGGCAACGAACTATTGACCAGATTTTGCAAGGAATCCCAGGAACCCAGTGTATCCTGGATGACATGATCATGCAGTGGACATTTTCCATACCACTCAGCTCGAGGCACTACCGGTCATAAGCACAGTTATCAAACGGGAGACAAGGAAAGATGTGACCTTGTCAAAAGTGTTCACCTACACCATGTCAGGATGGCCAGCTACAGGCAGAAAGGAGCTGACTCCGTATTTCCAGCGGAGAAACGAAATTACAACGTACCAAGGATGTTTAAGATGGGGACTCAGAGTCATGATACCCCAGAAATGCCAACATCAGGTTTTGCAGCAACTTCATGAAGGTCATGTTGGAATTGTCAAAATGAAGCTGCTCGCAAGGAGCCACTTCTGGTGGCCGGATCTGGATCAACAGATAGAAAACATGGCAAAGAACTGTAGCGGATGTTAGGAAACCCTTCACATGCCTGCTCCTCTCCCAGTCCACCCATGGGAAAGGCCCACAGAGCCATGGTAGAGAATTCATGTGGACTACCCTGGTCCCTTTGAAAAGCACATGTTTCTGGTTATAGTTGATGCCCATTCCAAATGGCCAGAGGTGTTTTGCACTGACTCCTCCACCTCAGCTTAGACGATAGTGTCTCAGAACAACGTTTGCACGCTTAGGATTGCCGCTGCAGCTGGTAAGTGACAACGCGTAAGCTTTTGTAAGTGACGAGTTTACAAGATTCATGTCAGTAAATGTAATCAAACACTCAACCTCAGCTCCGTACCACCCTGCCACCAATGGGCTGGCAGAAGGCTTTGTGCAAACCCTAAAGCAAGGACTTCGTGCAGCAAAATGAGACGAAGGGACTTTGCAAACAAAACTGGCCAAGTTCCTGGCCTCCTACCGAAACACCCCACATGCCACGACAAATGAAAGCCCAGCCACACTGATGTTCGGGAGGCCTCTCCGCACACAGCTGGACATGAAGCCAAACAGGCATAATGAAGTGCTCTCCGGTGATACTCTCCGGTGGCCGGGAGCGCCATCTCCAAACAGGACAGGAAGTGATGGTGCGAGACTACAGAAGGGGAGGGAAATGAACAAGAGGGACCGTACATACACAAACGGGACCCAGAACTTACCAGGTTCAAGTGAGCCCAGACATAATGTGGCGGCATCACATTAACCAAATGCATTCCACGGAAAACAGCACAACAATCGAGAGAGAACAGGCACAGAGAGCTCCTGAGAGTGACACACAGGGAACTGTAGAGGGCGGTGGAGCAGTAAAGAGACCCCAGGCTGAAAGAAGGGAACGTGTTGATGAAGGTGCTGCTATAGCAGAAGCTATAATGGAACAAGCCCACACTGAGGAAGTTCAGGAGCCTCCAGACAATCCTAGGCGCTACCCAGAACGAAGGCACCGTCCACCAGACAGACTGGACTTATAAATAAACAAACAAAAACTAACTGTTCAAGTTCAAATTAAAAGATGCAAAATAACTACAAGTTCTGGGAAATGATTCAGTTGTGGTTTGGTAAAAGTAACTCTGATTGTATAAGAGAAGGAATGTTATGGGCCCCGTGTGGGCCCCGTGTGGCTCAGTTGGTAGAGCATGGCGCTTGCAACGCCAGGGTTGTGGGTTCGATTCCCACGGGGGGCCAGTACGAAAAAAAAAAAAAAAAAAAAAAAAAAAGTATGAATGTATGTACTTGTAAGTCGCTCTGGATAAGAGCGTCTGCTAAATGACTTAAATGTAAATGTAAATGTAAATGTTCTGTTAATTACTGATGTCCCCTTTAAGAATGGAGAACCATGCGCAGTGTTGTTCTATGTTATTCTGGTACTAACTCGTTTTAGTAAATGTGAAGCTCCAGTTCAATTCTTTGTATTCAGAGTCTTTCTTATTATATAAATAAGTAATAAGAGCTAAGACACTACAGCAACCATTTCCTTTCTCACTCAACGCCACACTTTCCCAAACATCAAAATACACACCACACCATCCATCCATACATACTGTGCCTTCTGTTTACTGTGTTTCTATCTCCACCATGTTGAATTAGTGCTTTTGTGTTCCAATTAGTTATATTTGAACATAGATAGAAAAGCTACACTTTTTTTGTTGTATTATTAAAATCCATAACAGGGCTAGAATTGTGTGTTTCATTATTTGCCTCTATGAGAACTTTGTCATCTTTAAAATAGCCATGGAGTAGTCTGTGTCTCTGAACAACTGGTTCTCAATATACAGTTTATCGACCACGAGATCTACGTGTTTCCTTTTCAATCTATTTTCCTTGAAAATTGGATGTAGAACTTTACGCCGTTCTGCAATTTCCTTCGGGAACTGGTCATTCATGCCTATGTCCTTCAGGAACTGGTCATTCATGCCTATGTCCTTCAGGAACTGGTCATTCATGCCTATGTCCTTCAGGAGCTGGTCATTCATGCCTATGTCCTTCAGGAGCTGGTCATTCATGCCTATGTCCTTCAGGAGCTGGTCATTCATGCCTATGTCCTTCAGGAACTGGTCATTCATGCCTATGTCCTTCGGGAACTGGTCATTCATGCCTATGTCCTTCGGGAACTGGTCATTCATGCCTATGTCCTTCGGGAACTGGTCATTCATGCCTATGTCCTTCGGGAGCTGGTCATTCATGCCTATGTCCTTCGGGAACTGGTCATTCATGCCTATGTCCTTCGGGAACTGGTCATTCATGCCTATGTCCTTCGGGAACTGGTCATTCATGCCTATTTCCGTACTATTTTGTCAATAGCTTTGCGTGGGATCTGAAGCGCTGTAAGGAGGAACTCTCTAACTACAGATTCAGGAACTTCTCCTTCTTTCTCTTGTATAACTGTAAGTACCAGATTCTCTCTCATGTATCTAGTCTGTATGTCAAGTGAGGCTTCTCTCAGAACAATGTTCTCCTTTTTCAGTTCATTAACTTTGTTTTCAATCTTATTGACTGTCCCTTTCAGCTTGTTTGTGTCTTTCTCCAATGTCGCAGCTTCTTTCGTCACTCATCTCGAGGCCTTAAACTCTTTTATATCTTTACTGACTAGTTCAAGTATATCCAGTTCATCAGTTATTGATTTTAACAGATGGGTTTCGACCTTTACCATTCCCGCTGGTGAAAATATTAAATCGTCTGTCTGTAGAAGAGTCACGTTTTCATTTTGAAATAGGTTCCCCTGTCTTACACTCCGTCGTGTTTGGGTGTCGCTTGTTTTCGTAATATTTGTCGATACATTTCTCTAGTCTTATGATTTGGTATGTGTTGTTATCCAGATTGAAGGTTATTACCCAACAGATTGTGCAGTGCTAATATTAGTCTAACTTACCGATATTGAATATTACGTTTTTATCTTAAGGTGGTCTACATAGCTGTGTTCAGTCCGCATCTTGCTGCTTCTACTCTCTCTCACACTCGAGTCGTCCTGAGACATCTGGTGTTGGTGGCATTGGTGTGGTGGTTGGTAGTGGTGTGGTGGTTGGTGGTGGTGTGGTGGTTGGTAGTGGTGTGGTTGTTGGTAGTGGTGTGGTTTTTGGTAGTGGTATGGTGGTTGGTAGTGGTGTGGTGGTTGGTGTGGTGTGGTGGTTGGTAGTGGTGTGGTGGTTGGTAGTGGTGTGGTGGTTGGTAGTGGTGTGGTTGTTGGTAGTGGTGTGGTTTTTGGTAGTGGTATGGTGGTTGGTAGTGGTGTGGTGGTTGGTGTGGTGTGGTGGTTGGTAGTGGTGTGGGTGTGGTGGTGGTTGGTAGTGGTGTGGTGATTGGTGGGGGTGTGGTGGTTGTTGGTAGTGGTATGGTGGTTGGTAGTGGTGTGGGTGTGGTGGTTGGTAGTGGTGTGGTGGTTGGTAGTGGTGTGGTGGTTGGTAGTGGTGAGGTGAGGTGGTTGGTAGTGGTGAGGTGGTTGGTAGTGGTGTGGTGGTTGGTAGTGGTGTGGTTGTTTGTGGTGTGGTGGTGGTTGGTAGTGGTGTGGTGTGGTGGTGGTTGGTAGTGGTGTGGTTGTTTGTGGTGTGGTGGTGGTTGGTAGTGGTGTGGGTGTGGTGGTGGTTGGTAGTGATGGGGGTGTGGTGGTTGGTGGTGGTGTAGTGGTGTGGTGGTGGTTGGTAGTGGTGTGGTGGTTATTGGTAGTGGTATGGTGGTTGGTGTGGTGGTTGGTAGTGGTGTGGTGGTTGGATGTGGTGTGGGTGTGGTGGTTGGTAGTGGTGTGGTGATTGGTGTGGGTGTGGTGGTTGATAGTGGTGTGGTGGTTGGTAGTGGTGTGGTGATTGGTGGTGGTGTGGTGGTTGGTGTGGGTGTGGTGGTTGGTAGTGGTGTGGTGGTTGGTGTGGGTGTGGTGGTTGGTAGTGGTGTGGTGGTTGGTAGTGGTGTGGTGGTTGGTAGTGGTGTGGTGGTTGGTAGTGGTGAGGTGGTTGGTAGTGGTGTGGTGGTTGGTGGTGGTGTGGGTGTGGTGGTTGGTAGTGGTGTGGGTATGGTGGTTGGTAGTGGTGAGGTGGTTGGTAGTGGTATGGTGGTTGGTAGTGGTGAGGTGGTTGGTAGTGGTGTGGTGGTTGGTAGTGGTGTGGTGGTTGGTAGTGGTGAGGTGGTTGGTAGTGGTGAGGTGGTTGGTAGTGGTGTGGTGGTTGGTAGTGGTGTGGTGATTGGTGTGGGTGTGGTGGTTGGGAGCGCATCAGTCATGTTCTGCAGAGGAGGAGATCCAAAGGAGAAGATGGAGATGGATGGATTGGCCACACCCTCTTAAAACCCCCCTCCATCACCAGGCAAGCTCTGTACTGGATGCAGCTAGGGAAATGAAAGAGAGGCTGTTGTCAACACGTGGAGGTGAGAGCTTCAAACGGACAAAAAAAGACCAAAAGATCTGGCATGAGGTGAAATGAGCTGGAGAAGACAGCCCAGAACAGAGTAAGATGGAAAGGAGTCGATGATGGCATATGCTTTTTACGTCATGTCATTATTTCACCACCAGATAGCAGTAGAGGTCTATTTCATTGCAGCTTGCAGCGCTTAAGTCAATGATTTATTCTGCCCTGTACTGAATTAATATAGACAGAACGAATGGACTGTCTGGACTCTGCAATTGCAAACACACACACACCGTTAATCTCCACATCTCTCTCTGTCACACCCACTGCTCTGCATGGTTTAATCCGCGCTGTCATGGGATGTATCCGTGAAGGTCGTGGGTCTTGTCTGTGCATTGCTGACATGGCACCTGAGCCCCGCTACGTATGTGTGTGAGAAAAGAGCCAGTAGCAAAAAGCTGAGTCTCTCAGAGGAAAAGTACAGTGAATATAAGGATATTCAGCAACTCTTGGAGGACTATGAAAGTGGATGTCAAAAATGCTTCCTTATTGTTAAAGATCAATGCGTTTCAGCATGTGCCCTTCCTCTGGGTTTTTGGAGGAAAGTACAGTGACATACAGTCCTGTAAAGAGAGGCTGAAGATTGAGGAGGGGCAAGTTGAGGTGAGGTGCAGCGAGCAACAGACAGGAGTAGAATCAGCAGAAGTGGCAGTGGAATACTGATAGGGGACGTGTGGCAGAGAGTGACTGTGAGCCGACAGTGCCTGCACACACACACACACACACTCCCATCAGCAGTTGGTAGGACAATCGGGGGGTCGAGACAAGCAGGGGTGTCGTCATGCATCTCAATGCAAACCAAGCATAGCGTCGTCAGCCTGTAAGCCCGTCAGTTCAGAGGAGCATCTCTCTTCTCTCTGACACCTGTGCAGTGCTGCCAGTTCAACCCTCCCCATCATTTATTTTCATAAGCACAGGAGCAACAACCAGTGTCCCACCCAGAGTCACACTCCTCTTCACGTGCCGACACACACATACAAAACACACAGAAAGAACAATACACACACACACAGAGAGAGAGGACAACACACACACGAGCACGTGCAATGGACAACTCACACACACACACACACACACACACACACACACACACACACACACACACACACACACACACACACACACACACACACACACACACACACACACACACACACACACACACACACACAGAAAACATAAATTACTATTACTCCAGTCTGAGGGACTGTTAATTCTCAACTTGGAATAAAGTAAACGTCTGTATACTGTACATTTTCAAACATCACCTGCATCGTCCTATGACTTGGAAGATAAAGAGTTGATGGCTACTCATTGACCTTTGGCAATATCAGACTGGACTAAGATTTTAGGAGCAAGATATCGACCAGGGCCAAAGACCCACATCTCTCCCTCCCTTATGTGAAATGTAAGAGTAGGATACTCCATGAGTGTAATTGCAGTACACAATGGTACTTTAAGCCACACGTTTTCTCATCAGTGCAAAGTAATTACACAGGGCCCCAGGGGTGGCAAAAAAACACATGTAGAGTGGAGAATGAACCCTGCACCACCAGGTGATGGAGACTGGCTGCACCAGGATTATTAAACAGGAGACCAGGCCGCAGCTTTGTGGATCCGAATACTAATTACTACTACCTTCTCAGCTCAGTTCAGCTCCTCTCCTCAGTTCGACCAGGCTCTGTTTCAGCTCTCTCAGCTCAGCTCCTCTCCTCTCCTCTCAGTTCAAACAGGCTCTGTTTCAGCTCTCTCAGTTCAGCTCCTCTCCTCTCAGTTCAAACAGGCTCTGTTTCAGCTCTCTCAGTTCAGCTCCTCTCCTCTCCGTTCGACCAGGCTCTGTTTCAGCTTTCTCAGTTCATCTCCTCTCCATTCGACCAGGCACTGTTTCAGCTCTCTCAGTTCATCTCCTCTCAGTTCGACCAGGCTCTGTTTCAGCTCTCTCAGCTCAGCTCCTCTCCTCTCCGTTCGACCAGGCTCTGTTTCAGCTCTCTCAGTTCATCTCCTCTCCATTCGACAAGGCTCTGTTTCAGCTCTCTCAGCTCAGCTCCTCTCCTCTCCGTTCGACCAGGCTCTGTTTCAGCTCTCTCAGCTCAGCTCCTCTCCTCTCCGTTCGACCAGGCTCTGTTTCAGCTCTCTCAGTTCAGCTCCTCTCCTCTCCGTTCTACCAGGCTCTGTTTCAGCTCTCTCAGCTCAGCTCCTCTCCTCTCCGTTCGACCAGGCTCTGTTTCAGCTCTCTCAGTTCAGCTCCTCTCCTCTCCGTTCTACCAGGCTCTGTTTCAGCTCTCTCAGCTCAGCTCCTCTCCTCTCCGTCCAGGCTCTGTTTTTTAGGATCTGGAGAGGGAGAGAGAGGTTTGTCAGCTTGTTGACCTGTGAGAGAGGTTATAAGGGGGTATGTATGGTATGCACTACATTGGCCTAAAAGAGCCAAGGGCTTCAGTCAAGTAAGTCATCTCCCTTAAGGTAATTTATTTGGATGCCCAAGAATATTTAGTTAGCAATGTAGAGTGGGTTTTATTGGGGAATAAAGTTACTGTGTGCAGATGGTTATTTTAAGCACGCAACACACACATGTTAATTGAGTGTTATTATCATGCTAAATCAGTGACATTTAATTCAATATTATAACTGTGAAAGTAATTAAACTGTTCTGTTATAGTAACACACACACACACACACACACACACACACACACACACACACACACACACACACACACACACACACACACACACACACACTGTCAGCCAAGGAAAATCAACTATGCTTTCCCTTTCACTTGTATTGGTTCATTTTTAGACCAGTGGGCCTGTCTATCTTGGGGTCACTTTTATGCCAGTGATGATTTCAAGTTCCAGTCTGCTGCTGGTCGATGTCACTCCCCCTCTCCCAATCTCCCTATGTGTCTGGCTTACAGTATCTCCCAAACGTCTAACAAGCATACTTCCCTCCTGCGTGTTTGAGTGCTGCTGCTTCTCACTAATAGATCTGACATCTTGAGTTCATTTCAGTTCCTTTCAGTTGATGGCCATGTTATTAAGGTGAACTGTGTTACAAATGGCTATTGGTTCCCAGTTGTCTGTTCTATCATTATGTCAGTGATACAATAGTGGTCATTCAATTCCTTTTCTCAAATAGAATTTTCCTGTGTTCATTTTTTTGTCCTCATGTAACCTTTCCTTACATCACAATACATCAGCCATGTTAACATTTCATTAGCATGATGATTTCCTTTTGTTTTTAGATCTAGCATTCACATTTTACACTAGGTCATCTCTCCACTAGGTTACTGCGCCAATTAAGAGTGATTTGTTTCTGTATTGAAAATGTTTGATTTAGTTTGTTTTCCCATTTTAAAATCCATATTTGCTAAATCCATATTCCATATAATCTTAACATAGTTATCCTCTTACAGCTAACCCCCCCCCCCCCCCTTTCAATTTCCGCCTGAAGACATACCCAAATCTAACTGCCTCTAGCTCATGCCCAGAAGCAAGGATATGCATATTCTTGGTACCATTTAAAGGAAAACACTCTGAAGTTTATGTAAATGTGAATTGAATGTATGAGAATATAACACAATAGATATGGTTTAGATAATACAATGAAAAAGCCATACTTTTTTATTTTTAACTGTTGTATCATCTTTAAAATGAACAAGATAAACAAACATTCAGATATGAATATGGGGACAATTTCAGTGAAAAAAATAAGAGGGCAATAGTACTTGTGCAAAGTTTCAGAATGATAACTTCCAAAATGAGTGTGCTACATGACATTTATCTTGAAGTCACCCAGGTGTCCCACACAAGTAGCCCAAATGTACCCAAGTGGCCAAATTGGTGAAGGTATACATTTTGAAACAAATAACTATATACAAAATTCCAAAATGGTATTCTAACACACCCCCCAAAAAATGGAGGAGAAAAAAATGGGAAAAAAACTAATGGGAAAAAAATATGAAGAAAAAATATATATACATTTACAAAATAACATGGGTAACTATTTACACACTTTCAATATTTGGAAGACCCTCAGTCCTCTATCAAATCAAATCTATTTATATAGCCCTTTGTACATCAGCTAATATCTCAAAGTGCTGTACAGAAACCCAGCCTAAAACCCAAAACAGCAAGCAATGCAGGTGTAGAAGCACGGTGGCTAGGAAAAACTCCCTAGAAATGCCAAAACCTAGGAAGAAACCTAGAGAGGAACCAGGCTATGAGGGGTGGCCAGTCCTCTTCTGGCTGTCCCGGGTAGAGATTATAACAGAACAGATTTTCAAACGTTCATAGATGACCAACAGGGTCAGACACTAATAATCACAGTGGTTGTAGGGGGTGCAACAGGACAGCACCTCAAGAGTAAATATGAACAGTTTACCTCTAGATGGCCCGGGAGGTGTGGAGCCAGAGACAGCAGGGGTCCAGCTGGATGAACCAGCTTCAGAGCGGGATGTACACGTTGGCACTGGGGGCTCCCATTCGGCGTCAGTGTCACTGTGAAAGAAAATGTTCAGTTAGAATAGTTTCACATATGAGCCCTGTATCAACAGGTATAATAAACATATATATAGAGTGCAGGGAACATAAAGTGCTGTTCCATTTCACTTTGGCCATTGTTGTGGGCCTGCCTCACATTTCATGTGGGGGTGGGGTGGAGCGGCAGACACACGCATCTCGACCATGCTACCTCTAATCCATAATATGTAGACTGAGTGGAGGAAGCATGCCGCTGGAGGAAGTATAGCCAATGTGTACTTTACACATTTCATTACATTGCAAATAAAATGTAAAAACAATCACAAATAATATTTTATATTATTAATTTCAAACAACGGCATTAGCATGAGAAGAACTTACCAGTCCAAAACAATGTCCTCTCCGTTCAAAAAATATGCTTCCATTTGAGTCATGGTCGCTAACTGAGTCGTCTTCCAAAAGCATATGTTTCACTTTCACGATCAATTTCCTCTATAATTTTGTCTACATTCGTATATCTAGTCTTAGATTTAGCTTTCCCTGACTTATTCGCCATGATGTTCGATATATAAACAGCTGAAGATGCGTGTTACCGAAATAGTGCTGTGCGTAATGAGCTTGGCTCCTTCCAGTATGAATCTTCAATGGCGAATGACCGTCTTTACGCCGGAGTTTACTACATGGGTTGGTCTTCCAACACAGAAACATTACATATTGCCGTTTACCTCTGCTCATTGGCTATCTACCCAGCTAGATTTCAAGACGATCAGTGGTCATTGGGTTAAAATACAGTCAATCAACGAAACAGCGGTCATATAATTGGTGCACAATGAGGTTGTTACTTGTTGTCTTCCAATCGGTTTCTTTGGGTCAATACGTCCCGCAAAATGACCCATCACGTTTGGTTGTGTTACAAGAAAACAGTTGATTGCTATGAAACCAAACATGACTGGATAAAGTCAGGTTTAGTCTGTGTATTTACGTCGAATGTTTAGTCGAAAATTGAATGACACGAAATTCAACGAGATAAGTGTTCACAAAATGTTTTGTGTTTTGGAATATGACGCTACAAGCTTGGCACACCTATATTTGGGGAATTTCTCCCATTCTTCTCAGCAGATCCTCTCAATCGGGTTCAAGTCCGGGCTCTGGCTGGGCCACTCAAGGACATTCAGAGACTTGTCCCGAAGCCACTCCTGCGTTGTTTTGACAGTGTGCTTAGGGTCGTTGTCTGTTGGGATATGAACCTTCACCCCAGTCTGATGTCCTGAGCGCTCTGGAGTAGGTTTTCATCAAGGATCTCTCTGTACTTTGCTCTTTTCATCTTTCCCTCAATCCGGACTAGTCTCCCAGTCCCTGCTGCTGAAAAACATCCCCACATCAAGATGCTGCCAGCATCATGCATCACCGTAGGGATGGTGCCAGGTTTCCTCCAGACATGGTTTTTGGCATTCAGGCTAAAGTGTTTAATCTTGGTTTCATCAGACCAGAAAATCGTGTTTCTCATGGTCTGAGAGTCTTTTAGGTGCCTTTTGGCAAATTCTAAGCGGGCTGTAATGTGCCTTTTAGAGAGGAGTGGCTTCTGTCTGGCCACTCTACCATAAAGGCCTGATTGGTGGAGTGCTGCAGAGATGGTTGTTCGTCTCTAAGGTTCTCCCATCTCCACAAAGGAACTCTGCAGCTCTGTCAGAGAGATCATCGCGTTCTTGGTCACCTGCCTGACCAAGGCAATTCTCCCTTGCACAAATCAAATCAAATGTTATTGGTCACATACACATGGTTAACAGATGTTAATGTGAGTGTAGCGAAATGCTTGTGCTTCCGACCGTGCAGTAATATCTAACAAGTAATCTAACAATTTCACAACAACTACCTTATACACACAAGTGTAAAGGAATGAATAAGAATATGTACATATAAAAATATGTATGAGGGATGGCCGTGCGGCATTGGCAAGATGCAATAGATGGTATAGAGTACAGTATATATATATGAGATTAGTAACGTAGGGTATGTAAACATTATATAAAGTGGCATTGTTTAAAGTGACTAGTGATACATTTATTACATCCAATTTTTAATTATTAAAGTGGCTAGAGATTTGAGTCAGTATGTTGGCAGCAGCCACTTAATGTTGGTGATGGCTGTTTAAAACCTGTTGAGGATAGAGGGTGCTATTTTCACTTTGGGGAAAAATCGTGCCCAATTTAAACGGCCTCGTACTCTATTCTTGCTCGTACAATATGCATATTATTATTACTATTGGATAGAAAACACTCAAGTTTCTAAAACCGTTTGAATTATATCTGTGAGTAAAACAGAACTCATTTTGCAGCAAACTTCCTGTCAGAAAGTGAAAAATCAGAATTCGAGGCTCTGTTCCAGGGCCTGCCTATAAATGTGCTTGATATCTATTAGTATACATGCACTTCATACGCCTTCCACTAGATGTCAATAGGCTGTGAGAGGTGAAATGGTTTCTAGGTATTTCTATGGTCAAAAGATAGAGCTTGGAATGACATGACCCCAGAATTATTTTGTTCAGGAAGCGCATAAAGGTCACCAGTATTGGCTTCTGAAAAGCATTCGTTATAGACGTCTTATATCTCCGGCTTTGATTTTATTTGATAAATGTGAAAATATCATCGTAAAGTATGTTTTTTCAATATAGTTTTATTAGATTATTAAACATTTTTTGGGAGTTTAGGCGTGTTGCGTTCTTTGCGTTTGGTGACGGAGGGCTTAGCGCCACTTGGCTAGTTTTGCTTGCTCATTCGAGAGGGAAAAATGCCATTCGAAAACCAAACAACGATTGTTCTGGACAAAGGACCACTTGTACAACATTCTGATGGAAGATCATCAAAAGTAGGACCCATTTATGATGTTATTTCATATATCTGTCGAACATGTTCACTTTTAGTTTTGGGCGCTCTCTCGCAATAACGTAAGCTGCATGTCGTAATGAAGTTCTTTTTAGAATTCTAACACGGCGATTGCATTAAGAACTAGTGTATCTATCATTTCATATACAACATGTATTTTTTAGTAAAGTTTATGAATAGTTATTTGGTCAGAATAGGTGAGTGTCAGAAAAATATCCGGACATTCTGGGGAAAAGATGCTAAGTTTTCAGAATGTATAACCACAGATTTCAGCTCTAAATATGCACATTTTCGAACAAACCATATATGTATTGTGTAATATGATGTTATAGGACTGTCATCTGATGAAGTTTATGAAGGTTAGTGAAAAGATTAATATCTTTTGCTGGTTTATTCGCTATCGCTAACGTGGCTATCGCTATCGCTAACGTGCCTTGCATGAATGAATGCGGTTGTGTGGTAGGCTATTGTAGTAAGCTAATATAATGCTATATTGTGTTTTCGCTGTAAAACACTTAAAAAATCATAAATATTGGCTGGATTCACAAGATGTTTGTCTTTCATTTGCTGTACACCATGCATTTTTCAGAAATGTTTTATGATGAGTATTTATGTATTTCACGTAGGTCTCTATAATTACTCTGGCTGCTTCGGTGCTATTTCTGATGGTAGCTGTGATGGTAGCTGCAATGAAAAACTGATTTATAACTCAAATATGCACATTTTTCGAACAAAACATAGATTTATTGTGTAACATGTTATAAGACTGTCATCTGATGAAGTTGTTTCTTGGTTAGTTTGGTTGGTTCTTGGTTAGTTTGGTTGGTTTTGTACATGCTACCTGTGCTGTGAAAAATGTCTGTGCTTTTTTGTATTTTGTGGTGAGCTAACATAAATACACGTGGTGTTTTCGCTGTAAAACATTTTAAAAATCGGAAATGTTGATTGGATTCACAAGATGTTTATCTTTCATTTGCTGTATTGGACTAATTAATGTGTGAAAGTTAAATATTTCTCAAAAATATTTTTTGAATTTCGCGCTCTGCCTTTTCAGTGAAATGTGGGAGAAGTTCCGCTAGCGGAACCCCGGGGCTAGACAGGTTAACAATCTGATGGCCTTGAGATATAAGCTGTTTTTCAGTCTCTTGGTCCCAGCTTTGATGCACCTGTACTGACCTCGCCTTCTGGATGATAGCGGGGTGAACAGGCAGTGGCTCGGGTGGTTGTTGTCCTTGATCACCGTTCTTGTGATCATTTTGACCCCACGGGGTGAGATCTTGCGTGGAACCCATGATTGAGGGAAATTATCAGTGGTCTTGTATGTCTTCCATTTCCTAATAATTGCTCCCACAGTTGATTTCTTCAAACCAAGCTGCTTACCTATTGCAGATTCAGTCTTCCCAGCTTGGTGCAGGTCTACAATTTTGTTTCTGGTGTCCTTTGACAGCTCTTTGGTCTTGGCCATAGTGTAGTTTGGAGTGTGACTGTTTGAGGTTGTGGACAGGTGTCTTTTATACTGATAACAAGTTCAAACAGGTGCCATTAATACAGGTAAAGAGTGGAGGACAGAGGAGCCTCTTAAAGAAGAAGTTACAGGTCTGTGAGAGCCAGAAATCTTACTTGTTTGTAGGTGACCAAATACTTATTTTCCACCATAATTTGCAAATAAATTCATAACAAATCCTACAATGTGATTTTCTGGATTTTTTTTCTCATTTTGTATGTCATAGTTGAAGTGTACATGTGATGAAAATTACAGGCCTCTCTCATCTTTTTAAGTGAGAGAACTTGCACAATTGGTGGCTGACTAAATACTTTTTTGCCCCACTGTACCTGCCTGTAAAAGAAAAAAAGAGATGTGGGTAATGGATGACAGTTACTCCAAATGGTTTGAAGTTTTCCCTACATGAAGTGATATATGTGTATTGCTGTTGTTTTCTTTTCTTGTCTTTGTTTTTGTCTTGCTTCAATAACAAATCTCACCAGATTGGGTCTGCTGGATGGTCGGGATTTCTCCCTAAGGATTAGCCCTCTAACTCCCTGACCTGTAACTATGCAATGAAGTCGCTAAGATGATAGGGGAGTATAAGCCAAATTGGGGAAATGATTTCAACTGTGTATTGTTATTCTCTTTGACATTTTGTATTAAGTATATTGGTACTGTATTAATACTCTCTTTGACGATCCGTATTAAGAATATTGGTAGTAGTAATAATTTCTCATACAGTAAATAATTTGTCTGGATTTCCTGATTCAGAAATGCCATAAACCAGGTATTCCCAAACCCCTAGGACGTGCAATGCCGTCGGGGGTACGGCATTTCTTTTTCTTTTTTAAAATGTTTTTTCTTTACATTTTCAAACAGTCAATTTATATTTTCCAACGGGGCTATACATTTGGGTGAGGTTTTTTTCACTGCCAAAAGCCTCAGCCGACCACTGCAAACGTACTGGTCCCCCCTTCAGCAGTGAGGTAATGGGAGCCGCTACCTGACCAAAACCCCGGGTAAACCTCCGGTAGTAATTGGCAAACCCTAGAAACCGCTGCACCTCCTTTACCGTGGTGGGAGTCGGCCAATTAAACACGGCTGAGATGCGGTCACTCTCCATCTCCACCCCTGAGGTGGAAATGCGGTACCATAGGAAGGAGACGGACTGTTGGAAGAACAGGCATTTCTCAGCCTTGGCGTACAGGTCATGCTCCAACAGTCAACCAAGCACCTTGCGCACCAGTGTAACAGGCTTCCTCCTTCTCCTCATCCGAAGAGGAGTAGCAAGGATTTGACCAAAGTGCAGCGGGTTGTGAATACATAATGATTTATTAGACAAACGACGAAACACGAAAACAAACACTTGGAAGGATTTACAAAATAACAAAACAACGTAGACTGACCTGAACGTAAGAACTTACATGTAACACAAAGAACGTACGAACAGGGAAAAACAGACTATACAAAAACCGAACGAACAAACATACCGAAACAGTCCCATGTGGCGCAACATACACAGACACGGAAGACAACCACCCACAACAAACAATGTGAAACAACCTACCTTAATATGACTCTCAATTAGAGGAAACGCCAAACACCTGCCTCTAATTGAGAGCCATACCAGGCAACCCATTAACCCAACATAGAAAACACATAACATAGACTACCCACCCAAAACTCACGCCCTGACCAATTAAACACATAACAAACAACAGAAAACAGGTCAGGAACGTGACATCCAGGAACACATGCTCAGCGCGTGTAGCGGAGTATATCAGAATGTCATCAATATACACCATTACACCCTGCCCGTGCAGGTTCCTGAAAATCTTGTCTACAAAGGCTTGGAAGACTGATGGAGCATTCATCAACCCTTACAGCATGACGAGGTACTCATAATGCCCTGAGGTCGTACTGAACGCCGTCTTCCACTCGTCTCCCTCCCGGATACGTACCAGGTTGTAAGCACTCCTGAGATCAAGTTTGGTGAAGAAGTGCATTGACTCAATCGCCATGGCGATAAGAGGTAGCGGGTAACTGTACCACACAGTTATCTGATTAAGGCCTTGATATTCAATACACGGGCGCAGACCTCACTCCATCTTCACAAAACTTCCTCCTGGGAAGTGCAGCGACTACCAGGAGATTTATCGCACAATCCCCTCGTCGATGGGGTGGTAATTGAGTCGCCTTCTTTTTGGAGAAGGCGAGAGCCAAATCGGCATATTCGAGGGGAATGCCTGGACCTGGTCTGGACTTTCAACCGTAGTAGCACCTACGGAAACCCCTAAACACCTCCCCGAGCACTCTCGTGACCACCCTGTGAGAGCCCTCCGTTGTTAACCAGGGAAGGCCTAGCACCACGGGAAAGGCATGAGAGTCAATGAGAAAGAGACTGATTCTCGCCGTGTGACCCCCCTGCGTCATCATGCCCAGAGGAGCGGTGGCGTCCCTAATCAACCCTGACCCTAATGGTCGACTATCTAAGGCGTGAACTGGGAAGGGCAAAGCCACATGAACGATGGGGATCCCTAAACTATATGCAAATGATCTATATGCAATAAAATTCCCAGCCGCGCCTGAATCGACGAGCGCCTTATGCTGGGAATGCGGGGAAAACTCAGGAAAAATAACAAACAAAAACATGTGTGCAACAGAGGGCTCTGGGTGAGCCTGGTGCCTTCTCACCTGGGGTGACGCCAGAGTGCCCTGCCTGCTGCCTCAACCCCCAGAGGAACCAACCCGGCACCGACCGGCAGTGTGACCTCTGCGGCCACAGGTGGTGCACGAGACGGAACCTCCTCCGGTCTCCCTGAGCGCAGCACCTCCCAGCTCCATAGGCACCGGAGCGGTGGGGCTGGGAGAGGGACTCGACAGATCCCTCTCTGGACGTCCGTGGGTGACCAGCAGGTTATCCAACCGAATGGACAGGTCCACCAGCTGGTCGAAGGTGAGGGTGGTATCCCTGCAGGCCAACTCCCGACAGACATCCTCGCGCAGGCTGCATCGGTAGTGGTCGATAAGGGCCCTGTCGTTCCATCCCGCTCCGGCAGCCAGGGTCCGAAACTCCAGGGCGAACTCTTGTGCACTCCTCGTCCCCTGCCTCAGGTGGAAAAGAGGTTCACTCGCCGCTCTACCCTCGGGCGGGTGGTCTAAGACTGCCCGGAAGCGGCGGGTGAACTCCGTGAAGTCGTCCTACGCCGCATCTCCTTCTCCCCACACGGCGCTCTCCCTGAGAGACACGAGACGAGGGCGGACACCCTCTCTCTTCCCGAGGGAGCCGGGTAAACGGTGCCCAGGTATAGGTAGCAGGAACCCCTGGCATCGTGCCGCCGTCCCATCATACTCCCCGGGAAGAGCGAGACGCATCCCACTGGGACCGGGTACCGGAGGGACGAGTAGTGGGAACCCCTGTTGTGCTGGTGGAGGCGCTGGAGGGACTCATTGTCTTTCCCAGCGGTCCATGGTCTGGACGACGTGGTCCATCGCGACGCCGAGATGTTGGATCATCACCGCTTGCTCCTGGATGTGCTCCTCGATCCCTATACCAGTTGCACCTGCTCCTGCTGATTCCATATGGTGGGTGTGGTGTTCTGTAAGGGGTGCGTAACTGGTGGCAGGGAAGTCAGACGCAAGAGAGCAGAACTAGGTAATAGCCGGAGCAGTTCCAAAACCAACGGCATCAAGAAAATAACAACATGGGTACAAAACCTGACGCGCACCAGTCAACATGTGCACTTACAACAAACAATACCACACAAAACATGGGGGGGAACAGAGGGTTAAATACACAACACGTAATGAGGAAACTGAAAACCAGGTGTGTGGGAAAACAAGACAAAACAAATGAAAAATGGATCGGCGATGGCTAGAAGACCGGTGATGTCGACCGACGAACACCGCCCGAACAAGGAGAGG
Organism: Salvelinus fontinalis; assembly: GCF_029448725.1. Lineage (NCBI taxonomy): Eukaryota > Metazoa > Chordata > Actinopteri > Salmoniformes > Salmonidae > Salvelinus > Salvelinus fontinalis. The sequence goes on from NC_074686.1 coordinate 22,785,385, forward strand.
AACAGACTTCGGAAGAAGTCGTGACAATTCAACCATCTAGTGTTGCGAAATAACAACACAATGTCAAATACAGGTAGCCTGGTCAAATAATTATAATCTAATCACATTAACCATTACTCTCTCGCAGGAATTCCACTAACGGTCCGTATGTAGCCAAACGTAGCTGTTGCTCATGTTGGTATCAGTACTGATGGTGCAAAAGTCATGACAGGGAGACATAATGGAATGGTAACGCGAGTGCAAAAAGTTGCTCCCGACGCCACTTGGGTACACTGCAGCATCTACCAAGAAGCTCTTGCTGCCAAGGGAATGCCTGACAGCTTGAAAAATGTTTTGGACACTACAGTGAAAATGTAACTCTCTCCGAACTCTCGTATATTTTTTGCACTATGCAATGATATGGGCAGCGATCATGTAATGCTTTTACAACATACATAAGTGTGCTGGTTACAAGGGGCAAAGTATTGACATGTTTTTTTAAATTGAGAGACAAGCTTCAAGTGACAGATTGCATGATGATAAGTTTCTCACATGACTGGCCTATCTGGGTGATGTTTTTTCTCGCCGGAATGATCTGAATCTAGGATTACAGAGACTCCGCAACTATATTAAATGTATGGAACAAAATTGAGGCTATGATTAAGAAGTTGGAGCTCTTCTCTGACTGGATTAAGGACAACACACAGGTCTTTCCATCATTGTATGATTTTTTGTGTGCAAATGAACTCAAGCTTACAGACAATGTCAAATGTGATATAGCGAAGCACCTGAGTGAGTTGGGTGCGCAACTACGCAGGTACTTTTGAGAAAGGGATGACACAAACAACTGGATTCATTATGCCCTGCCTCCAGTCCACTTATCAATATCTGAACAAGAGAACCTCATCAAAATTGCAACAAGCGGTTCTGTGAAAATGTCATTTAAAATCAGAAGCCACTGCCAGATTTGTGGATTGGGCTGCGCTCAGAGTATCCTGCCTTGGCAAATTGCGCTGTTACACTGATGCCCTTTGCAACCACGTACCTATGTGAGAGTGGATTCTCAGTCCTCACTAGCATGAAAACTAAATACAGGCACAGACTGTGTGTGGAAAATGAATTAAGACTGAGACTCTCTCCAATACAATCCAACATTGCAGAGTTATGTGCATCCTTTCAAGCACACCCTTCTCATTAACCTGTGGTGTTATTCACAATTTTCGATGAACAAATAAAGTATTACATGTAAGATGGCTAAATAAAAATTAAAAACTCACTCATTCTTATGTTAAGGATCCGCCCCTTTTTTCAATTTTCGCCTAAAATGACATACCAAAATCTAACTGCCTGTAACTCAGGCCCTGAAGCAAGGATATGCATATTCTTGGTACCATTTGAAAGGAAACACTTCGAAGTTTGTGGAATTTGAAAGGAATGACGTAGAATATAACGCAATAGATCAAGTGAAAGATAATATGAAGAAAGAAACAACCGTTCTTTTGTATTCTTTTTTGTACCATCATCTTTGAAATGCAAGAGAAAGGCCATAATGTTTTATTCCAGCCCAGGTACAATTTGGACTTTGGCCACTAGATGGCAGCAGTGTATGTGCAACGTCTTAGACTGATCCAATGAACCATTGCATTTCTGTTCAAAATGTTGTATCAAGACTGCCCAAATGTGCCTAATTTGTTTATTAACAACTTTTCATGTTCAAAATTGTGCACTCTCCTCAAACAATAGCATGGTATTCTTTCACTGTAGTAGCCACTGTACATTGGACAGTTCTGTTAGATTAACAATAATTTAAGCTTTCTGTCAATATCAGATATGTCTATGACCTGGGAAATTGTCTTGTTACTTATGTAACAGTATAACTTTAAACCGTCCCCTCGCCCCGACACGGGCACGAACCAGGGACCCTCTGCACACATCAACAACTGTCGCCCACGAAGCATCGTTACCCATCGCTCCACAAAGGCCGCAGCCCTTGCAGAGCAAGGTGCAACACTACTTCTAGGTTTCAGAGCAAGTGACGTAACTGATTGAAACGCTAGCAGCGCGTACCCGCTAACTAACTAGCCATTTCACATCCGTTACACTCACCCCCCTTTCAACTTCCTCCTTTTCCGCAGCAACCAGTGATCCGGTCACGGCACCAATGTAACAGTATAACTTTAAACCGTCCCCTCACTCCAACATGGGTGTGAACCAGGGACCCTCTGCACACATCAACAACGGTCGCCCACGAAGCATCGTTACCCATCGCTCCACAAAGGCCACGGCCCTTGCAGAACAAGGGGCAACACTACATCTAGGTTTCAGAGCAAGTGACGTAACTGACTGAAACGCTACTAGCGCGTACCCGCTAACTAGCTAGCCATTTCACATCCGTTACACTTACAACCTCATGCTAATCACATTAGCCTACGTTAGCTCAGCCATCCCAAAGTTGGGACACCGATCCTGTAGAGAATACACTTGATGTGGTTGGTTTAGCTTAACCGGCATAAAGGGAGGGCGGAGTTTGTACTTTTGGCAATATTGCAATGGTTCAATTTTACAGGGCGAGAAAGACCAGTCGCACCCAAATGCAAGTATTTGACAATGTATTTGACCCAGGTATGAAGCTTAGATTAAGATTAATACAAGACTAATGCCCAGACAACTATTTGACATCAGAGTTAAGTGTAATTACAGAAAAAAGTCACTAGTGGGAGTTGCTTGGTTGAAGAACTCACCTGACACTGTATGTCATTGGTTTCCTTCTCGGTCTCCATGACAACTGCCCCTGAACTCCACTCCACTGTTCTGGTCAGAACATCTGACCTATCTGTTGTCATGGCAACCTGGTCACCATTACCTATGGTAATGGCCATAGGCTATGACCACCACCTGGGCTATGGCTATGACCACCACCTGGGCTATGGCTATGACCACCACCTGGGCTACATGTCCACCAGGGGAGAGACATGGTCAGCTACACTACTTACAATATTCAATACACAAAATAACACGGATGGTTCTGGGCCTGGATGTTTATTGACTGATACTGTATTCCAAACTTGTGTATATATCCCAATGAAAATGTCAAGTTAATGGACATGTGTACAATATCACCAATTAAAAAATAAGTTAAAATGGGACAAAATAGGATTAAAAGGTTCCTTACAGAAAATAACTGCCTGACAAACTTTTAAATTGTTTTGCCACTGATAACCAGAGATCTTTACAGGCCTCAGTGAGGGGTGGGTCTGGTGTCACCTTGTGAGGAGATGGGTGTGGTGAGTCCGCTGCCATCAGGGGGGAAGCGTGTGTTGTTGATCGGCAGGTCAAACTTGGTGCTACGACACGTGTTGGTGCACAGAGTGCTGTGTTCATAGAAGTCTAGCTGCCCCGAGTCCATCATCTTCCTGAAGGAGAGAGATTATTAGATAAAGGACAAGAGTGAGTAAAGACAGAGTGAAGAGAAGGGACCCATCGTCTACATCAATCACCTCGAGTTGATTTTCCCCTCAGACCTGGGATCCTAACTGGCAACCCTCCAGTTTCTGGTCCACCTATAACTTCTACACTACCTATAGATTATGTCTATCTAATTATCTCAGATCTCTGCACAAGTGTTTAGGGGCTAGAGGGCAGGGGTTAATTTGGGACTGGTTGACTCTACTCACCTGAGCATGACCCCTCCATCCGGATACTCTCTTCCTTCAGTGTAGAGTTCCCAGACATGTGGACAAACTGCTTGGAGACTAAATGTAATCTAAATGTGATTCTAAGTACAACACTCAATCATGAATGATTCATCTCAAAGGACATTGGTTATTTCAACTTAATGACTGCCTCAGGATCAGAGATTGAAGGACGCACCGACCGCTGCCATCTCTGATGACACAACTCTATGCCAACAGTGGCATATCAACTAGAATCATATCTGCCATCCAATCCCTACAAAATTACATTTTTGCTACATAATGAAACATGTATGAAATTCCAATCTCCTATCCCTTGAAGCTCTTTCACTGCTTTCACATTTCAGTGCCTACCAAATTGTGTATCTACTGTAGGTTTATTGAAAAACATAGGATAACCATCAACTGAATCAGCCCAGCCCTATATATACAGGTAATCTTGAGCGGCAGGTAGCCTAGTGGTTAGAGCTTTTTCAGCCTCCCGCGCCTCTCTGATTCAGAGGGGTTGGGTTAAATGCGGAAGATACATTTCAGTTGTAGAATGTAGAACTAACCAGCTGAATTCTACTGGTAACCTTCCAATCACAACATAGTTAAAGACTCAATGATTTAAAGAAGGTCATAGAGACTCAGAGCAACAGATCAGAGACTACTGGATCACAGGGGTAAAGAGAATGGACCAATGGAGAGGAAGATGACAGAACGACAAGACAGACAAGAGCCTGTGCTATGCGTAGTAATGGTGGTGCCAAAATGGAGGAAATGCCAGTCCACTGGCTGGCCATCTGGGCAGGGTCAGAGGGTATGAGGGACCCCTGAGTGGTGGGCAGAGCTTCAATTTACAGTCAGCATGGGGAGCCAATGAGCCTAAAGTGTGTGAGTCTGTCTGTCTGTGTGTGTGTGTATTAGTCTGTGTGCATGCATGTGCATATACATGTGCATTCCTCCTTCCCATCCTGCATAAACATATACATCCAATATTTGTTAACCAAGAAATTAAACTTTATGACAGGTTAATATTTAGGAACTATACATTATCATATCAGACCGACCGTCACCTTGTCCCTGATCTGTGTGTGTCAAATCAAATCAAATTGTATTGGTCACATACACATGGTTAGCAGATGTTAATGCGAGTGTAGCGAAATACTTGTGAATCTAGTTCTGATTATGCAGTAATATCTAACAAGTAATCTAACAATTTGCATGTGTGTGCTTTTGTGTGTGCGCATGTGCTGGTGTGCATCATCATTAAACACTCAAACTTCTGGCAACAGCTGCCAATATTTCCCACCCAGCACCGTAGACTCTGGGTCTGCTGGGTCACAGTGCAAAAGCATCAGCATCAGCTTGGAGCAGTGGAAGAGATCTCTGGAATGATGAATCATGCTTCCCCATCTGGCAGTCTGACCGATGAATTTGGGTTTGGCGGATGCCAATAGAACACTACCTGCACAAATGCTGTAAAGTTTGGTGGGGGAGGAATAACGGTCTGGGGCTGTTTTTCATAGTTCGGGCTAGGCCCCTTAGTTTCAGTGAATGGTAATCAACACTACAGCATACAATGACACTCTCAACGATTCTGTGCTTCCAACTTTGTGGCAACAGTTTGGGAAAGGCCCTTTCCTGTTTCAGCATGACAATGCCCCCGTACAAAAAGCGAGGTTCATACAGAAATGGTTTGTCGAGATCAGTGTGGATGAACTTGACTGGTCTGCACAGAGCCCTGACCTCAACCCCATCGAACACCTTTGGGATGAATTGGAATGCTGACTGCGAGCCAGGTCTAATTACCCAACATCAGTGCCAAACCTCACTAATGCTCTTGTGGCTAAATGGAAGCAAGTTCCGCAGCAATGTTAAAAAATGCAAGTGGAAAGCCTTCCCAGAAGAGTGGAGGCTGTTGTAGCTGCAAAGGGTAACCAACTCCATATTAATGCCCATGATTTTGGATTGAGATGTTCGACGAGCAGGTGTCCACATACTTTTCGTCATGTAGTGTATTACATTAAAGATGGATGGGTGCACGCACACACAGATGCATTCACAAACACACACACTCAGCCCCTCAAAGCCCAGCACTGCACTCATGGAGGATAATGATCAACAGGCTCACTGTGTATAAAAGACAGAGGAGAGGGAACCAAGACTACTGATCTACAGAAAAGAGGAGGGAGGGAGGTTGGGAGAAAGGGAAAGCGAGAAAGAGAGAGAGAAAGAGAGGGAGAGAGAGAGAGATAATGAGGCCCACATATCCACAAGGGAAGAGGATGGAGGGAACAGGATGGGGACTGAAATGCGTGAACAGCTGTCAATGTTCTCTTGATCCTAATTTTCCTGGCAGTAACACCCTCTGTGACTTGTTCCAGACACACTAGGGCCATTATAACCAAAGGACCAACTAACCAATCGTTAGGGAGGTAAGGAAGGGGGTGAGCGCCAGACGGGAGCCAGAAGAAAAACAAGCATCCTTGGAGGAGTGTAGCTGTTAATCATCTTGGAGTGTAATGAAAAGAGCATTAGCTACTGGTCTCCTGACACCTAACATCCTGCAGTGGTTCCACACACACAAACACACACACACACAGATTCAACAATGGCAGGTGGGATGGCAGTGTTGTTTGCTATATTAAAATATAACGGGTGTTTTATTATCTTGGACATTTTGCAATAGTGCAATAACATAGCTTGGGCAAATATGGGTTGATCTTAGCATTGTTTCGTCAGGATCATTTGGTCAAGTCTACTGATAACCTAATCAAATACCATATAATTTTTGTTGGCAGTGTGGATTATTGGGAGGTGGGGCAAGAATGAGTTTTTAGAATAGGTATAACTTGCTTTTTCAGCTTCACTCCAGTAAACACAACTGATGGAGAAAAGCATAGCACTCTAATATATCTACACACAAAGTGCATTCGGAAAGTATTCAGACCCCACTTTTTCAACATTTTGTTACGTTACAGCCTTATTCTAACATGGATTCTTTATGTTTTTTTCCCTCATCAATCTACACACAATACCCCTAATGAAAATAAATTGTTTTTTAGAGAAAAGAAATTACATTAGTATTCAGACCCTTTACTCAGTACTTTGTTGACGCACCTTTGGCAGCAATTACAGCCTCGAGTCTTCTTGGGAATGACACTACAAGCTTGGCACACCTCTATTTGGGGAGTTTCTCACCTTCTTCTTTGCAGATCCTCTCAAGCTCTGCCAGGTTGGATGGGGAGTGTCGCTGCACAGCTATTTTCAGGTCTCTCCAGTGATGTTCGATCGGTTTCAAGTCCGGGCTCTGGCTGGGCCACTCAAGGACATTCAGAGACTTGTCACGAAGCCACTCCTGCGTTGTCTTGGCTGTGTGCTTAGGGTCATTGTTCTGTTGGAAGATGAACCTTCACTGAGGTCCTGAGCGCTCTGGAGCAGGTTTTCATCAAGGATCTCTCTGTACTTTGCTCCGTTCATCTTTCCCTCAGTCCTGACTAGTCTCCCAGTCCCTTCTGCTGAAAAACATCCCCACAGCATGATGCTGCCACCACCATGCTTCTTGTAGGAATGGTGCCAGGTTTCCTCCAGACATGATGCTTGGTATTCAGGCCAAAGAGTTCACTCTTGGTTTCATCAAACCAGATAATCTTGTTTCCCTTGGTCTGAGAGTCCTTTAGGTTCCTTTTGGCAAACTCCAAGCAGGCTGTCATGTGCCTTTTACTCAGGAGTGGCTTCCGTCTGGCCACTCTACCATAAAGGTCTGATTGTTGGACTGCTGCAGAGATGGTTGTCCTTCTGGAAGGTTCTCACATCTCCACAGAGGAACTCTGGAGCTCTGTCAGAGTGACCATTGGGTTCTTGGTCACCTCCCTGACCAAGGCCTTTCTCCCACGATTGCTCAGTTTGGTGGGGTGGCTATCTCTAGGAAGAGTCTTGGTGGTTCCCAACTTCTTCCATTTAAGAATGATGGAGACCACTGTGTTCTTGGGGACCTTCAATGCTGCATACATCTTTTGGTACCCTTCCCCAGATCTGTGCCTTGACACAGTCCTGCTCTACGGACAATTCCTTTGTCTTCCTAGTTTGGTTTTTACTCTGACATCCACTGTCAACTGTGGGAACATACAGTATATAGACAGGTGTGTGCCTTTCCAAATCATGTCCAATCAATTGAATTTACCAAAAGTGGACTCCAATCAATTTGTAGAAACATCTCAAGGATGATCAACGGAAACAGGATTCACCTGAGCTCAATTTTGAGTCTCATAGCAAAGGGTCTGAATATTTCTGTCAATAAATATTTATTTTTTATTAATTTGCAAACATAAAAAAAAACAGTTTTTGCTTTGTCATTATGGGGTATTCTGTGTAGACTGATGGGGGGGAAACAATTTTATCAATTTTAGAATAAGGCTGTAACGTAAAAAAAAAATTGTAAAAAGTCAAAGGGTCTGAATACTTTCCGAATGCATTGTATCTTTTCATTATTTCACAATTGCATGTTTTCTACAAGTCAATGTATGAGAGTACACTACATTTGAAATGAGTCAACAAGGACAGCACTAAAAAAAAAGGGCTTACCGAAGAATAAATATGATTTTAGAACGCTTATGCTTCGTTCCATGAGATGGACAGAACAGGTATAGAGATGTGGAATTCACACTTTCTTTTGGACAAGAGAAACTCTAGCACACTTGCATTTCTTTGTCATAATACCACCATCAATGTTTAGTACCAGATCCATCTTTCAATCATTGAGGGCAACATTTCCCACCTGCCAGGTGTCTTTGCGAAAGGAAAATGTTTCCCATTGAATTGTTTTAACAACTCCGCAAAGATGTTTTATTTCAACATTATCCCTTTTGCCAGGTGTGTCATTGATAATAACTTCTATAGTACTGATAGCTATGTGCTTTAACAAACATTGATATTGGAACATTGCCAAAACTTAACATATAAGTACCTCAAGGAAGCAACATTCAACAGATCCTCACTGAGACCTCACTACAACAGTCATGATGTACCAGGCTTTTCTGCTGACGATCTCTCTACTGATGGTGTTTCAGACGTCGTGCATAAACACTTCACCGCTTGATTCGGTAAAAACGATTGAGCAGGCAAGAGCTCCAAAAGTTAGCTTGAGCCGTCTTGATGAGCTAAGAAATAGGGCTAAATTCATTGGCAGAAGCTGCAAGGAAGTTAAGGACAGATATGGTCAAGTTGAAGACGGTCTGTACTACCTGACCACGTCTACTGGGGTGGTGTACCAGACCTTCTGTGACTGTCATGTTTGCTCCCGCTCTTCCCTTCCCCTGGCGCTTGAGGGCGCCAGATTACCCTGCATCACACGCTCCTGCCATCCATCACCCACACCTGCCTTCCCTCGTCACTCGCATCAGCGTTAATGGACTCACCTGGACTCACTTATTACATGTTAATTTCCTCCCCTATATTTGTCTGTTCCCTTGCTCTGTTCCCTGCTGCTGCATTGATTGTTTCTTGTCTAAGTTTCTGTTTGCTGACGCTGTGCTTGTCTCGTTATATGTCCGTCATTTATTAAATGTTACTCCCCGTACCTGCTTCGTCTCTCCAGCGTCATTCAGCGTGACAGTGACATGACCACAGCGGGCGGCGGCTGGACTCTGGTGGCAAGCGTGCATGAGGACAACATCTATGGGAAGTGCATGAATGGTGACCGCTGGACGAGCCAGCAGGGCAACAATGCCAACTGGCCACAAGGGGAAGGCAACTGGGCTAACAGGAATACTTTCGGAACAGTGGAGGGAGCCACGGACGATGACTTCAAGAATCCTGGCTACTATGACATAGAGGCAGACGACATGTCGGTGTGGCACGTTCCCAACAAAACGCCCTTTTACCACTGGAACCTGGCCGCGATCATGCGCTACCACACTGAGAGGCGCTTCCTCCATCTGTACGGAGGAAACCTGTACTACCTCTTCCACCGCTACCCGGTCGAGTACAACGTTGGAAAACACCTGTCCGACAATGGACCCTCCATCCCCATAGTGTATGACCTCGGGGACAAAGAGTCCACCAAAATGTTCTACGGCCCAAACACTAGAGGGGAGACTGAGGGAGGCTTTATCAGTTTCAGAGCCATAAACCATGAACGGGCGGCCACAGCCATCTGCTCCGGGGTCAAACCCAAAGGCGGTGAAGTTGATGCATACTGTATTGGTGGTGGTGGGTTTTTCCCTCAGGGTAACCCTCTTCAGTGTGGGGATTTCACCTCCTTTGCCTGGAACGGCTATGGGACCAATGTAGGCTGGAGTGCATCAAAACAGATGCTGGAATCAGCTGTGTTACTCTTTTACCGCTAATTCACAGTGCATTTACTTTTCTTTGATTGTATGAGAGATAGATTTGAAATGAATGAAAAAGTACATTTCAAAGTAATTTAGGTAATACCTTTTATCCTTTTTCTCTATTAAATCCATTTCTCGAAAGAAACATCATGAAGCAATGACCATTCCATTCATCATAAAAATATTTGAATCTCACACAATCATTAAATGCTTATAGCTGATAGAGACAAATATTAGGTCATGTGAGGCTCTTAATAACTGAATTACGGTAAAGGTTACTGTAAACCACTTTGTGACACCTGTTGTGTTGGGGTGAAGGGCGCTGGAAATTCAGTATATGGACTGTGTGTGCTTGTTTGAACTTTCTTCCTGCAATAACGTAACAATAAAGTAGTGTATTGATCTGAGAGCATGAAATGAGCCTACTGTACTTTTTCATTATAATATTTCTCACTTATTTTTTTGTGGGTGTGTCGGGGAGGGGGGTAAAATGAATTTACATCTCCAAATTTGTCTAGAGAGATGGAGTGGACATATTCTGAGAAGGGGAGAGAGAGAGGACATATTCTGAGAGAGAGAGAGAGAGAGAGATAGATTACAAAGGAGAGAGGGAGAGAGAGAGGAAATATTCTGAGAGAGAGAGAGAGAGAGAGAGAGAGAGAGAGAGAGAGAGAGAGAGAGAGAGAGAGAGAGAGAGAGAGAGAGAGAGAGAGATAGATTACAAAGGAGAGAGGGAGAGAGAGAGGACATATTCTGAGAGAGAGAGAGAGAGAGAGAGAGAGAGAGAGAGAGAGAGAGAGAGAGATTACAAAGGAGGGATGAGAGAGAGAGAGAGAGAGAGAGAGAGAGAGAGAGAGAGAGAGAGAGAGAGATTACAAAGGAGGGATGGAGAGAGAGAGAGAGAGAGAGAGAGAGAGAGAGAGAGAGAGAGAGAGAGAGAGATTAAAAAGGAGGGATGGAGAGAGAGAGAGAGAGAGAGAGAGAGAGAGAGAGAGAGAGAGAGAGAGAGAGAGAGAGAGAGATTACAAAGGAGGGATGGAGAGAGAGAGAGAGAGATTACAAAGGAGGGATGGAGAGAGAGAGAGAGAGAGATTACAAAGGAGGGATGGAGAGAGAGAGAGAGAGATTACAAAGGAGGGATGGAGAGAGAGAGAGAGAGAGAGAGAGAGAGAGAGAGATTACAAAGGAGGGATGGAGAGAGAGAGAGAGAGAGATTACAAAGGAGGGATGGAGAGAGAGAGAGAGAGATTACAAAGGAGGGATGGAGAGAGAGAGAGAGAGAGAGAGAGAGAGAGAGATTACAAAGGAGGGATGGAGAGAGAGAGAGAGAGAGAGAGAGAGAGAGAGAGAGAGAGAGAGAGAGAGAGAGAGAGAGAGAGAGATTAAAAAGGAGGGATGGAGAGAGAGAGAGAGAGAGAGAGAGAGAGAGAGAGAGAGAGAGAGAGAGAGAGAGAGAGAGATTCAGAAGGAGAGAGCAAGGTAGAGAGAGCAGAAAGGACATGTTCTGAGTGCTGTAATAATGCCTCAGTGTATTGACATGACTAGCCATGTGATGTTTTGAAATGTAGATATACATTATATGCTGCTGGCTGTCGGATTAAAACATGTTTGTCACTTGAAGAAAGACACTGGGCATGATCGTATTTAATTAATTGTGCTCCTGTGGCACACAGACATGGCTGAGAGGCAGCAGGTGACATAGTGATGAAGAGAAGAAAAGCAGCCAGCCCGGCCTCAGCATATCAATGGCCATACAGCATCATTATTTCTGGGTCTGTTTCCCTGGTTGAGGCTTTCCTGGAGGTTGAGAGCCAGCGATGCTACCACAACCATCAGAGTAAAAGACACATAACTAGGGTGTTCTGGCTAACACACTTCACCTTGTGTTAGGATCACAGTCACACACAGCCGTACACACACACACACACACACACACACACACACACACACACACACACACACACACACACACACACACACACACACACACACACACACACACACACACACAGCTCACTCTCTCATATTTGTGCCTCTTCGATGGTCCAACGTACCTGTCTGTTGTTCAGTGCTTCCCAGGTCCATACGGACCGTGAGTGGACTTCTCACGAGAGAGTAACGGTTAATGTGATTGGATGCTAAATATTTGACTAGGCTACCTGTATTTGACATTGTGTTGTTATTTCAGTGAACACTAGATTGTCACACTCTGACCTTAGAGAGCTTTTAATGTCTCTATTTTGGGTTTGGTCAGGGTGTGATTTGAGTGGGCATTCTATGTTCTATTTTCTATGTTTTTGTATTTCTTTGTTTTGGCCGGGTATGGTTCTCAATCAGGGACAGATGTCTATCGTTGTCTCTGATTGGGAACCATACTTAGGTAGCCCTTTTCCCTCCTTTCTGTGTGGGAAGTTGTCTTTGTTTGTGGCACTATATGCCCTTAAGCTTTACAGTCGTTTTGGTATTGTTTATTGTTTTGTCGGCGACATTCTAAATAAAAGGAATATGTACACTTACCACGCTGCACCTTGGTCCAGTTCTTTAGACGGCCGTGACATAGATGGTTGACTTTAATTTTTGGCAGTGGCTACTCAGGCAGAAAAAAAACTCACCTGAGTGTTGAGCCCCGTTGGAAAACATAATGTGATTCACATTTTGATTTGGCGTACCCTCGACAGTATTGCGCGTACCCATGGGGAATACCTGCACTAGACAGATGGTAAGCTCAACTCCGTAGCCAGCGGGAGAATGGACACTGGCAAGGCGAAGGGGGTCAGGTGGGAGGCAGTCTGGTCAGCCTCCATATATATATATATCCTAGAAAATTAGATCCAGCTATTAAACAGCTTTGTCCTGCTGGAGGCGTACGTACCAGCCCTGGGAGTCAGGTCTGATCCTGGGATTACACCAACAGCCAGCAAGTGACACCCTCCACAGCTCAGCTGGTTGCTGATCAAAAGAAACAAGGTCTTGGGTCCTCCTCCATTTCCCAGAGGTTTCCTACACAATCCACTGCTACATGTACGGTGAGTCAGACTGGCATGAGTCAAAGCACACCTCCTCCCCCTTGCCCGAGGCAGGCCCATTCTGTTTCATCTCTTCCTTCCCCATCGGATTCCATCACGACCACCATCGTCATGGGCAGCTCGATGGTGAGAGGTTTTGGCCTGCCTGGAGCTTGTGGGCCGACCAAGGTCCACTGTCACCCAGGTGCACGTGTCCAAGACATCAACTGCTTCCTGCCCACTACTCTAATATTGGCACCATTGTCACTCACGTTGGATTTAACGACATTTGTTTAAAGCAATCTGAGAAACTGAAGAAGGACTACAGCATTCTCTTGAACACCCTTGTTTGCACAGGGAAGAAAACCGTCATCTCTGGCCCCCTGCCATGCTATGGAAGGGGTTCGGAACTGCCTTGCTGCCGTAAATGAGTTCCTGAAGAAACTCTGTAAAGACAGGAATGTCTTCCTTTGTGACTTGCTGTGGGAGCAACCAACACTCTTTAAAAGACATGGGATTCACCCTAAGCGCAGGGGTTCCAGGATTATCTCCATCAACATAACGCACTGCTTAAGAGACTGACGGCTTGGGTTTGGTAAGCGCTCCAGTCCTCCCTGTCATAATAACCAACAGAGGACATGGAAATCATATTATATCCCAGAGAAATAGAAGTGCAGTGAATGTAAGTAACCTCAACTATGTTCCTTCAACTGTTAGCTCCGAGGGTATTGTCTGCATTAGTTAAATGCACATTGAATTCCACTGTTTGCACTGAAAATGTCTGCCTTAGGAAGAAGCCCACTGTGGGCAGCCCACTCAATACCATTGCCTCAAATGTAAACGTCACTGACATGTCTACCTCGGATCAGTCTCTCAGAATAGCACTATAAACAAACAAATACCCAATAAAAGGACTAAATTAACATATGTATCCTGAGAAACAAGGTTCATGAAATTGACAAATTTTAACATCCGAAATTATTCATATTCTGTCCATCTCTGAAACACACTTAGATCAATCCTTTGATGATATAGTAATAGCTATACATGGTAATGCAATATATAGGAAAGATAGAAATGCAAATGGAGGAGGTGTTGCTATGTATGTCCAGTCATATTCCTGTTAGGCTGAGAGAAGATCTCATGTCAGATGATGTTGAAATAATATGGCCTGGGTTGGGTAAATTACTTTCTAAATATAATCTGTTACAGTTACTAGTTACCTGTCCAAAATTGTAATCAAGTAATGTAACTTTTGGATTACCCAAACTCAGTAACGTACTCTGATTAATCAATCAATCAATCAAGTTTATTTTATATAGCCCTTCGTACATCAGCTAATGTCTCGAAGTGCTGTACAGAGACCCAGCCTAAAACCCCAAACAGCTAGAATGCAGGTGTAGAAGCACGGTGGCTAGGAAAAACTCCCTAGAAAGGCCAAAACCTAGGAAGAAACCTAGAGAGGAACCAGGCTATGAGGGGTGGCCAGTCCTCTTCTGGCTGTGCCGGGTGGAGATTATAACAGAACTATGCCAAGATGTTCAAAAATGTTCATAAGTGACAAGCATGGTCAAATAATAATCATGAATAATATTCAGTTGGCTTTTCATAGCCGATCATTAAGAGTTGAAAAACAACAGGTCTGGGACAGGTGGCGGTTCCATAACCGCAGGCAGAACAGCAGCAAGGCCAGGCGGACTGGGGACAGCAAGGAGCCACCACGCCCGGCAGTCCCGACGTATGGTCCCAGGGCTCAGGTCCTCCGAGAGAAAGAAAGAGAGAAGGAGAAAATTAGAGAGAGCCAAGATTTTCAAAATGTTCATAAATGACAAGCATGGTCAAATAATAATCAGGAATAAATCTGTTGGCTTTTCATAGCCGATCATTAAGAGTTGAAAACAGCAGGTCTGGGACAGGTAGGGGTTCCGTAACCGCAGGCAGAACCGTTGAAACTGGAATAGCAGCAAGGCCAGGCGGACTGGGGGCAGCAGGGAGTCGTCATACCCGGTAGTCCTGACGTATGGTCCTAGGGCTCAGGTTCTCAGAGAGAGAAAGAAAGAGAGAACGAGAGAATTAGAGAAAGCATACTTAAATTCACACAGGACACTGGATAAGACAGGAGAAGTACTCCAGGTATAACCAACTGACCCTAGCCCCCCGACACAAACTACTGCAGCATAAATACTGGAGGCTGAGACAGGAGCGGTCAGGAGACACTGTGGCCCCATCCGAAGATACCCCCGGACAGGGCCAAATAGGAAGGATATAACCCCACACACTTTGCCAAAGCACAGCCCCCGCACCACTGGAGGGATATCTTCAACCACCAACTTATAATCCTGAGACAAGGCCGAGTATAGCCAACAAAGATCTCCACCACAGCACAAACCAAGGGGGGGCGCCAACCCAGACAGGAAGATCACGTCAGTAACTCAACCCACTCAAGTGACGCACCCCTCCCAGGGACGGCATGAAAGAGCACCAGTAAGCCAGTGACTCAGCCCCTGTAACAGGGTTAGAGGCAGAGAATCCCAGTGGAGAGAGGGGAACCGGCCAGGCAGAGACAGCAAGGGCGGTTCGTTGCTCCAGAGCCTTTCCGTTCACCTTCACACTCCTGGGCCAGACTACACTCAATCATATGACCTACTAAAGAGATAAGTCTTCAGTAAAGACTTAAAGGTTGAGACCGAGTCTGCGTCTCTCACATGGGTAGGCAGACTGTTCCATAAAAATGGAGATCTATAGGAGAAAGCCCTGCCTCCCGCTGTTTGCTTAGAAATTCTAGGGACAATTAGGAGGCCTGCGTCTTGTGACCGTAGCGTACGTATTGGTATGTACGGCAGGACCAACTCGGAAAGATAGGTAGGAGCAAGCCCATGTAACGCTTTATAGGTAAACAGTAAAACCTTGAAATCAGCCCTTGCCTTAACATGAAGCCAGTGTAGGGAAGCTAGCACTGGAGTAATATGATCAAATTTCTTGGTTCTAGTCAGGATTCTAGCAGCCGTATTTAGCACTAACTGAAGTTTATTTAGTGCTTTATCCGGGTAGCCGGAAAGTAGAGCATTGCAGTAGTCTAACCTAGAAGTAACAAATGCATGGATTAATTTTTCTGCATCATTTTTGGACAGAAAATTTCTGATTTTTGCAATGTTACGTAGATGGAAAAAAGCTGTCCTTGAAACAGTCTTGATATGTTCGTCAAAAGAGAGATCAGGGTCAAGAGTAACGCCGAGGTCCTTCACAGTTTTATTTGAGACGACTTTACAACCATCAAGATGAATTGTCAGATT
This sequence comes from Salvelinus fontinalis, assembly GCF_029448725.1. Taxonomy (NCBI): domain Eukaryota; kingdom Metazoa; phylum Chordata; class Actinopteri; order Salmoniformes; family Salmonidae; genus Salvelinus; species Salvelinus fontinalis. The sequence goes on from NC_074686.1 coordinate 22,801,671, forward strand.
TAACAGAAGATCTCTTTGTTTCTTGGGACCTAGAACAAGCATCTCTGTTTTGTCCGAGTTTAAAAGTAGAAAGTTTTCAGCCATCCACTTCCTTATGTCTGAAACACAGGCTTCTAGCGAGGGCAATTTTGGGGCTTCACCATGTTTCATTGAAATGTACAGCTGTGTGTCATCCGCATAGCAGTGAAAGTTAACATCATGTTTTCGAATAACATCCCCAAGAGGTAAAATATATAGTGAAAACAATAGTGGTCCTAAAACGGAACCTTGAGGAACACCGAAATGCACAGTTGATTTGTCAGAGGACAAACCATTCACAGAGACAAACTGATATCTTTCCGACAGGTAAGATCTAAACCAGGCCAGAACTGGTCCGTGTAGACCAATTTGGGTTTCCAGTCTCTCCAAAAGAATGTGGTGATCGATGGTGTCAAAGGCCTAAGGTCTAGTAGCACGAGGACAGATGCAGAGCCTCGGTCTGACGCCACCAAAAGGTCATTTACCACCTTCACAAGTGCAGTCTCAGTGCTATGATGGGGTCTAAAACCAGACTGAAGCATTTCGTATACATTGTTTGTCTTCAGAAAGGCAGTGAGTTGCTGCGCAACAGCTTTTTCTAAAACGTTTGAGAGGAATGGAAGATTCGTTATAGGCCGATAGTTTTTTATATTTTCTGGGTCAAGGTTTACATTCAGTTACTTTTAGATTACCTTTCCCGTAGCATTTGAAGAAGACACAAATGTATGTCACCAATTTAACAACATCTATTGCAGGATAAATGAATGTTAAAGTTTACATAGCTGGCCATATGTGGATGTTACATTTTACTTCATGGGTTGGTTATGTAGGCTTCTTCTAACCCATCGCTTTCTACTACATATAATAATACGATTAAATTATATCTTTACATTTAAAACCAAAGTCTATCAGAATTCCAGTGATTCAAATAAATGTTATACCCCTTGATCTTCAAGAATAGGACTTGGATATATGGAAGTATAGATTAGCCAAATTGTTTTACCTGAGCATAACTCAAAAACTAAGGACTTATTAGCCAGCCCTACTGTGTTGTTTATGATTTTGTTGTCATGGAGGACTGATTGGGCTCATTGATTCGAGTTGAAAAATAAATGCTTTGCTCGTGGAATGGCATGCTTTGAGCACTACTGAAAAGTGATATTTACATGTGAAAAATGTATGTCATGTGCTGCATTTGCTATAGGCCTATTTTTTTACCTTTTTGTTGGTGACACTTTGATATCTTGTTTAAAACATGTCTTGGGTACGTGAGACGTTAGCGTCCCACCTCTTCAACAGGCAGTGAAACTGCTGGGCGCCAAATTCAAATACAGAAATACTCATTATAAAAATTCAGAAAACAAAACATATTTTACATAGGTTTAAAGATGAACTTCTTGTGAATCCAACCATGGTGTCAGATTTTAAAAATGTTTTACGGCGACAGCATACCTTACGATTATTTGAGAACATAGCCCACTAGACAAATCATTACAAACAGTAACCAGCCCAGTAGAACAGTTGCACAAGTCAGAAAGAGATAAAATTAATCCCTTACCTTTGATGATCTTCATATGGTTGCACTCAGCAAACATTCATTTACTCAATAAATGTTCCTTTTGTTCCAAAAACCTCAGTTTTGTTCGCGCGTTTTCTTCAGTAATCCACAGGCTCATACGCAGTCAAAACAGGAAGACAAAAAATCCAAATTGTATCCGTAAAGTTCATAGAAACATGTCAAACGATGTTTATATTCAATCCTCAGGTTGTTTTTAGCCTAAATAATCTATAATATTTCAACCGGACAATAACGTCGTCAATTTAAAAGGTAAACAAGAAACGCAATCTCTCGGTCTCGCGCATGAAAAAGCTCTGTGTGTTACGTTCGTCGTAACATTGGAGAGGAGGACCAAGGCGCAGCGTGAAATTAATACATATTTAATAAACGAAGACGAAGAACACTTGACAAACTATACAAAACAACAAACGAACGTGAAGCTATATAACAAATAGTGCTGACACTAATCACTACACATAGACAATCACCCACGAACTACCTAATGAATATGGCTGCCTAAATATGTTTCCCAATGAGAGACAACGATAGACAGCTGTCTCTAATTGAGAACCAATCTAGGCAAACATAGACATTCATACACCCAGACTGAACACTGCCCCATAAACATACAAAAAACCCTAGACAATACAAAACACATACATCCCCCATGTCACACCCTGACCTAACTAAAATAATAAAGAAAACAAAGATAACTAAGGCCAGGGTGTGACACTGTGACACTTTAGGGTCCACTCATTCAGACTGCTCTTACTTCTTCATTTTTCAGAATACAAGCCTGAAACAATTTCTAAAGACTGTTGACATCTAGTGGAAGGCATAGAAACTGCAATTTGAGTCCTAAGTCAATGGCATTGAATAGAAAACTACAAAACCAACAAAAAAAACTACTTCCTGAATGGATTTTTCCAAATTAGTTCTGTTAAACTCACAGACACTATTTTAACAGTTTTGGAAACGTTAGAGTGTTTTCTATCCAAATCTACCAGTTATATGCATATCATATATTCTAGGCCCGAGAAGCAGGCAGTATAATTTCGGCATGCATTTCATCCAAAATTCCGAATGCTGCCCCCTACCCTAGAGAAGTTAAAGGGCAAATCCCCAGATTAAACAATAACAATAACAAAATGGTCTCACCACCACTTTTTGGTAAAAAGCTGAAGGAATGGACTGGAGAAATGTAACTACTCTCAGATTAAAAAATAGAGCTATGGATGCAAGGTCTGAACATTCATGATATCAAAATGATTGTGTTAACCATGTTATGAGGCTATACGGTTTTTGTTTACATTTACAAATGTTTACAAACATTGCAGTAAAACAAGCTTATATTTTGGGTTGTGAGGAAGTGTGACAGTTGAACTAAGCTCCTGATGCATTTATAAGTTATATTCCTCAAGAATCAATGGATATACAGTACCAGTCAAAAGTTGACACACCTACTCATTCTAGGAATTTTCTTTATTTTTACTATTTTCTACATTGTGGGAAAATAGTTAAGACATCAAAACTATGAAATAACACATATGGAATCACATAGTTACCAAAGCTGTCATCAAGGAAAACCCACCCTTCGCCTTGATGACAGCTTTGCACACTCTTGGCATTCTCTCAACCAGCTTCATGAAGTAGTCACCTGGAATGCATTTCAATTAACAGGTGTGCCTTGTTGAAAGTTCATTTGTGGAATTCCTTTCCTTCTTAGTGCGTTTGAGCAAATCAGTTGTGTTGTGACAAGGTAGGGGTGGTATACAGAAGATAACCCTATTTGGTAAAAGATCAAGACCATATTATGGCAAGAACAGCTCAAATAAGCAAAGAGAAATGACAGTCCATTACTACTTTAAAGCATGAAGGTCAGTCAATAACGAAAATGTCAAAAACTTTGATTTAAGTGCAGTCGCAAAAACCATCAAGCACTATGATGAAACTGGCTATCATGAGGACCGCCACAGGAAAGGAAGACCCAGAGTTACCTCTGCTGCAGAGAATCTGTTCATTAGAGTTACCAGACTCAGAAATTGCAGCCCAAATAAATGCTTCACAGAGTTCAAGTAACAGACACATCTCAACATCAGCTGTTCAGAGGAGACAGTGTGAATCAGGCCTTCATGGTCGAATTGCTGCAAAGAAACCACTACTAAAGGACACCAATATGAAGAAGAGACTTACTTGGGCAAGGAAACACGAGCAATGGACATTAGACCGGTGAAAATCTGAACTTTGGTCTGATGAATCCAAATTTGAGATTTTGGTTCCAACTGCCATGTCTTTGTGAGACGCAGATAGGTGAACCAATGATCTCCGCATGTGTGGTTCCCACCGTGAAACATGGAGGAGGTGTGATGGTGTGGGGGTGCTGTCTGTGATTTATTCAGTATTCAAGGCACTCTTAACCAGCATGGCTACCACAGCATTCTGCAGCTATACTCCATCCCATCTGGTTTGTGCTTAGTGGGACTATCATTTGTTTTTCAACAGGACAATGACTCAACACACCTCCAGACTGTGTAAGGGCTATTTGACCAAGAATGAGAGTGATGGAGTGCTGCATCAGATGACCTGGCCTCCACAATCACCCGACCTCAAAGAAATTGAGATGGTTTGGGATGAGTTGGACCGCAGAGTGAAGGAAAACCATTCAAAAAGTGCTCAGCATATGTGGGAACTCCTTCAAGACTGTTGGAAAGGTATTCCAGGTGAAGGTGGTTGAGAGAATGCCAAGAGTGTGCAAAGCTGTCATCAAGGCAAAGGGTGGCTACTTTGAAGAATCTAAAATATATTTTTATTTGTTTAACAGTTTTTGGTTACTACATGATTCCATATGTGTTATTTCATAGTTTTGATGTCTTCACTCCTATTCTACAATGTAGAAAATAGTAAAAATAAAGATAAACCCTGGAATGAGTAGGTGTCCAAACTTTTGACCGGTATATAATATCTATATAATATATAAGTCCAAAAATGGATGCAGCACCTACAGATTGCCCCTTTAAGTCTATCACAAGTGTGCAAGTTTGAGCATGTGTCCATTTTTATCAGCATGAATTAGATTGAGCAATAAAAGCCCCACTTTTATTCCATAGGCTGGAATCCGCACTATGCAGCTGTTGCAAGAGCGTATTTTCACATGCTGTCCACTGGTTTCAACAACAATGATTGATATGCAATTTAAACTTCTTGAATTCAACCATTTTTGGGTTCAAATACACATTTAGATTTGTGAATAGCCATCCACAACCACCACAATACATAAGGCGCAAATAGCTAAATGAGAGAGCAGCAGCGTGATTCACGTCAATGTGCTGTGTAGATATCAATAATAAGTGATATCTGTATCACTGTAGATTAAACCACTGCTGTCATCCTTACTTCCAAGCGTTTATTCAAATTGGACCCTCTTTGGATGCAGTCGCACCATTGGAAGATACAGCTTGGACTGTAGCCTACAAAAGTCTAGTCCTGCTCGTTTCTCGCGATCCATCAAACACATTTGGTGTGTCACCATAGTGGTCTCTGACTTGTGGTCAGACTCAGGTGGAACAAACTTACATTTGCACCTTTTTTCAATGCTGATTTGAATGTCATTGAGAAAACAGAGAAGTGTCAAAGATTTGTTCCGGCAAACATCCTTTCTGAATTTAAAAGTCATCCTCAAAGTAATCATCTAGTTTTCAAAATAATCTGTAATCTGATTATAATATTTTTCTGGTAACGAAACGGATTACAGTTGCGTTAGATGCAAATCTTGAATGCAAAGCAGATGAAAATCTTGAAAAGAAAATGCTTCCAGTGAAGAACACAATAAGTGTCGATTCATATAACTGACAATGGTGAGCTCAACAACATATTATATTTGTTTTCTTTTACAAACACTGCAGAAAGACAAAAGGCTGCACAGAGGAAGAGTGGTAGAGCTCTTTATTGTTTTAGAACTGTTGGTATCATCCCACAGTAGACCTCTAGCTCCACGCACGCACGCACACACACCCACACACACACATTCTAGTGAATTTAAATCCTTTTATGAACTGGTTCTTATTATGTCTGCTTAGACTATTATTGTACAATGTAATGAAGGACTATGGAATATACATTTTACATTTGAATAGTTATGTGTTGAATTATCAATTTGACTTTGGTATGAACCAAAGGAGGGGCTAGGTGAATATAAGCCCCTGTTTTGGGCTTTATTGTCAGATTAGTGTTGGTATGTGAGAGGAGGCTGTGGTATGCTTGGTATATATCCCAACTTGAGTTGGGGTACCCCAGGTCCCCACAAGGCCCCACTTTTACAAGGCCAATCTGAGTGCAATGATTTCCTGCTTGAGCTTCAATGTGGAGGAGATGCTGTTTTGATCAGTTCAGTAATCCTAGAGTTATGGGGTCATGGGGTTAAGCTCTACCCATCCACATCCTGCCAAGTCTAGAATAACAAGATACTATCTGAGGACAGAGGAGCAGTGACAGTATGGAATCTATAGACCAGAAAGGAGAGAACGGAAAAGGAGGAGGGAGGAAATGATGATTGATGGTGATGAGAGTTGGAGACATAGATAGCTCTGGCATCTCTCTCACAGTTCAGCCTAACCCTGCTGTCTCAAACAGAGATAAGGGAAGGAGATAAGGTCGGCAGGGTGAAGGTCACACACGCAGAATTGAGAAAGATAAGAAGGAGATAGGGCCGCAATGGAGGGTAATAACCCTACCCTCAATATCTCTCAATATCAGACCAGACCTGTGTGAAAACAAGAACTCTCCCTGAAGGATAATAGAACCTCTGTCCATCTCTCTCTCACTCCCTCCCTTTTCTCCCTCTCTCTCCTTTTCTACCTACTCTTTGACCTTTGGTAGTATCAGACTGGACTAAGATTTTAGGAGTGTTGGTTTCTGAGAATATGAAATATACTTATTCATGTCACTGAGGCTTGGTTAAGCTTTCATAGTGTCAGTAGAGTTTAGAGTTTTATACTCTAAGAATTAGAGCCTAAGAAGAGCAGGATATTTATTTATTTCAATTCACAAACTCACACTTCACTTCCATGGGTGTAATTGCAGTACACAATGGTACTTTATGTCTTGCGGTTTCTCATCAGTGCAAAGTAATTACACAGGGCCCCAGGGGAGCCAAAAAAACACATGTAGAGTGGAGAATGAACCCTGCACCACCAGGTGATGGAGACTGGCTGCATCAGGATTATTAAACAGCAGACCAGGCTGCAGCATTAGGGATCAGAATACTAATCAGATTACCTACCCTCTCAGCTCAGTTCAGCTCCTCTCCTCTCAGTTCAACCAGGCACTGTTTCAGCTCTCTCAGCTCAGCTCCTCTCAGTTCGACCAGGCTCTGTTTCAGCTCTCTCAGTTCAGCTCCTCTCCTCTCAGTTCGACCAGGCTCTGTTTCAGCTCTCTCAGTTCAGCTCCTCTCCTCTCAGTTTGACCAGGCTCTGTTTCAGCTCTCTCAGTTCAGCTCCTCTCCTCTCAGTTCGACCAGGCTCTGTTTCAGCTCTCTCAGTTCAGCTCCTCTCCTCTCAGTTTGACCAGGCTCTGTTTCAGCTCTCTCAGTTCAGCTCCTCTCCTCTCCATTCGACCAGGCTCTGTTTCAGCTCTCTCAGCTCCTCTCCTCTCCTCTCTGTCCAGGCTCTGTTTCTTAGGATCTGGAGAGGGAGAGAGAGGAGGTTTGTCAGCTTGTTGACCTGTGAGAGAGGTTATAAGGGGGAATGTATGGTGTGCACTACATTGGCCTAAAGGAGCCAAGGGCTTCAGTCAAACCTCCCTCGGGGTAATTCATTTGGGTGTGCAAGAACATTTAGTTAGCAATGTAAAGTGGGCTTCATTGCAAGGTATTCCTGCTTGACCTTCAATATGGAGGGGATGCTGTTTTGATCAGTTCAGTAAACCTAGAGTTATGGGGTCATGGGGTTAAGCTCTACCCATCCACATCCTGCCAAGTCTAGAACAACAAGATACTATCTGAGGACAGAGGCGCAGTGACAGTATGAATCGATAGAAAGGAGAGAAAGAAAAAGGAGTAGGGAGGAAATGATGATTGATGTTGATGAGAGTAGGAGACATAGACAGCTCTGGCATCTCTCTCACAGTTCAGCCTAACCCTGCTGTCTCAGACAGAGATAGGTGTGATGGTGTGGGGGTGCTTTGTTGGTGACGCGGTCTGTGATTTATTCAGAATTATTAACCATTTGCACTTTAACCATTTGCATAATGTTACAACACTGTATATATACACATAGCATGACATTTGAAATGTCTTTATTCTTTTGGAACTTCTGTGAGTGTAATGTTTACTGTTCATTTTTATTGTTTATTTCACTTTTGTTTATTATCTACTTAACTTGCTTTGGCAATGTTAAAATATGTTTCCCATGCCAATAAAGCCCTATGAATTGAACTGAATTGAAATTGAATTGATAAGGGGAAGGAGATAGGGTCAGCATGACAGGCAGGGTGAAGGTCACACACACACACACACACAGACTTGAGAAAGATAAGGGGGGAAATAGGGCCTCCATGACAGGCAGGGTAACAACCCTTGCAGATCAGACCAGAACAGACACTCCTACTGTCCCCGAAGGATGATATTTATTTATTTTACCTTTTGTTCTTTAAATATTTGCACATTTCTAAAACACTAGATAGAAACATAATATGACATTTGAAATGTCTTTATTCTTTTGGAACTGTTCACTTTTAATTGTTCATTTCACTTTAGTTCATCCATTTCACTTGCTTTGGCAATGTAAACATGTGTTTTCCATGCCAATACAGCCCCTTGAATTGAATTAATTTGTTTAACAGTTTTTGGTTACTACATGATTCCATGTGTGTTATTTCATAGTTTTGATGTCTTTACACTTATCCTACAGGAGTTCACACCTCTGTCCATCTCACTCCCTCTCCCTAAAAAAAGGTGCTATCTAGAACCTAAAATAGTTATTCGGCTGTCCCCATAGGAGAACCATTTAAAGAACCATTTTTGGTTCCAGGTAGAACCATTTTGAGTTTAATGAAGAACCATTTCCACAGAGGGTTCTACATGGAACCCAAAAGGGTTCTACCTGGAACCCTTTTTTCTAAGAGTGTAGCTATTTCTCTCCCTCTATTCATCCCTTTGATCCTCTTCTGTCCCTCCCTGTCCTTCTTTCTCTTCTTTATCTAAGAATGATGGCAGCTCACTGCTCTGTCCATCTCATTCCCTCACTACTTACCTCTACACCTTCACCTCCCTCCCTTGCTCTTTCACTACCCTCCCTCTCTCTATCCTTCTTTATTTCCTCTCATACCTCACCTCCCTCCCTCCTGCCCATCCTCTTTCCTTCATATCCCTTCCTTCCTTCCTCTCTCCCTCTCTCCCTACCTCTCTCCCTCCCTGTCCTTCTTTCTCTCCTTGTCATAGTCCTTCTTTCTCTCCTTGTCATAGTCCAACAGGCTATGACATAGTCCTCACCTGCTGACTGAGGTAGCTGTGTCTCATGTGACTGACAACATGGCTGGCACAGAGTGGGTGGCAGGGTGAAACACTCACACATACACAGTAAGACATGGCTGGCATAGAAGGGTTGACAGGGTGGCGCGAGGGTGGTGTGAGTCGCACTGCCAGCTACAATGGTGGTATCTGTCCTCTTCCACACAGCACAGCACAGACACCACACACACACACACATACAAACATACGCATACACATAGCCAGTGCTCTAACAGCCATGCCAACAAGGTTGCTCTGCATGGTCTCGCCCTCTAAAGTACCCTTGTCTTCACAGTACTGAGTCCACTCAGAAGATGAATAGAGGGTGTCTAATACAGTTCCTCTCTTTTAGATTAATTATTGGTTGCTTCATATAAACTTTGAAAAATATTCATACTCTGATGACAGTGACTGAACTAAAAAGTGTAATATGTACCATGTTTGAACGCTACGCCGTGAAGGCCTTTTAGTTTTTCCTAATTTGAGAAGCACCAGGGTCCATGGAATGTTTCTGAAATATGAGGTACTATCATCCTTTCCTTAGGCTTAAATCTTTTAGAAACATTTTCCTGCTTGCATCCTCTGACAGGAACAGATTGTGGAAAGTGTCTCCTAACTGTGAGCTGTGTTTGACAGCCAGCCAGGTTAAGCTTTATAACATGAAGATTAAATTGACTAAAATGTGCAGTAAGTTGGATTAAAAGTAGAGTAGTAGATGATCTTAGAGCAAATAAAACGCTAATGATCCTTTGAATATGCAATTGCCTAACTCCCTCTGTCTTGTCTGTGCTTACAAACATATATTATACACATATTATTCAGCATATTTTACACCTTCCTTACAGTATAATATGTCATTTTATATACACTGCTCAAAAAAATAAAGGGAACACTTAAACAACACAATGTAACTCCAAGTCAATCACACTTCTGTGAAATCAAACTGTCCACTTAGGAAGCAACACTGATTGACAATAAATTTCACATGCTGTTGTGCAAATGGAATAGACAAAAGGTGGAAATTATAGGCAATTAGCAAGACACCCCCAATAAAGGAGTGGTTCTGCAGGTGGTGACCACAGACCACTTCTCAGTTCCTATGCTTCCTGGCTGATGTTTTGGTCACTTTTGATTTGGATTTGATACACAATGTCCACTTGTGAGAAGGTGGGAATGGTCCGTGGAAACTTAAGGGATGGGTATGACGAGTGTGTTTCATTTGGTGACCTCAGAGAGGACAGGAAACACACATGACAATGTCTCTGAATATGTACATTTCTCAATTATGGGGTTTGCATCTAATTCTTGTATAAAATGAATGAGTAAAGATTAAAATGTTTGTGAAATGATGTAAGGTGTTGTTCAAACTTTAATGAAAGAGAATTGTATTGCCTTTAAAGTTTAATCAAGTCATTGGCCCGCCCCCTGGCGTCATGATCTTTTACAAATAACCCCCCCCCTCGAGGAAATCCTCTTCAGACTATGCATACCTCGATGGACACCGAGGGGGCAGAGGTTGAGTTTAGTCCACAAAAACCTCAAAAACCTTGTTTTAGTTTACAGTGGAGCCCCTCCCTAGTCCCACTCTACATGGCTCAGATTCCTCCTTTGTCCCACTCCCCACACATGCGGTGACCTCACCCAGTATAACCAGCACATCAAGAGATGCAACCTCTCTTATCGTCACTCAGTGCCTGGGCTTACCTCCACTGTACCTGCACCCCACCATACCCCTGTCTGCACATTATGCCCTGAATCTATTCTACCACGCCCAGAAATCTGCTCCTTTATACTCTGTCCCCAACGCACTAGATGACCAGTTTTGATAGCCTTTAGCCGTACCCTCATCCTACTCCTCCTCTGTTCCTCGGGTGATGTGGAGGATAACCCAGGCCCTGCATGTCCCCAGGCACTCTCATTTGTTGACTTCTGTAATCAAAAAAGCCTTGGTTTCATGCATGTTAACATCAGAAGCCTCCTCGCTAAGTTTGTTTTACTAACTGCTTTAGCACACTCCACCAACCCTGATTTCCTTGCCGTGTCTGAATCCTGACTTAGGAAGGTCACCAAAAATTCTGAGATTTTCATACCCAACTACAACATTTTCTGTCAAGATAGAACTGCCAAAGGGGGAGGAGTTGCAATCTACTGCAGAGATAGCCTGCAAAGTTCTGTCATACTTTCCAGGTCTATGCCCAAACAGTTTGAACTTCTAATTTTTTTTATTAATCTCTCCAGAAATAAGTCTCTCACTGTTGCCGGCTGTTATAGACCCCCCTCAGCTCCCAGCTGTGCCCTGGACACCATATGTGAATTCTTCAGAATTCTTCAGACATTCTTCAGAATTCGTTCTGTTAGGTGACCTAAACTGGGATATGCTTAACACCCCGGCAGTCCTACAATCTAAGCTAGATGCCCTCAATCTCACACAAATCATCAAGGAACCCACCAGGTACAACCCTAAATCCGTAAACATGGGCACCCTCATAGATATTATCCTGACCAACTTGCCCTCAAAATACACCTCTGCTGTTTTCAATCAGGATCTCAGCGATCACTGCCTCATTGCCTGCATCCGCTATGGGTCCGCGGTCAAACGACCACTCCTCATCACTGTCAAACGCTCCCTAAAACACTTCTGCGAGCAGGCCTTTCTAATCGACCTGGCCCGGGTATCCTGGAAGGATATTGACCTCATCCCGTCAGTCGAGGATGCCTGGTCGTTCTTTAAAAGTAATTTCCTCACCATCTTAAATAAGCATGCCCCTTTCAAAAAATGTAGAACTAAGAACAGATATAGCCCTTGGTTCACTCCAAACCTGACTGCCGTTGAACAGCACAAAAACATCCTGTGGCGGGCTGCAATTGCATCGAATAGTCCCCGCGATTGCAACTGTTCAGGGAAGTCAGGAACCAATACACGCAGTCAGTCAGGAAAGCAAAGGCTAGCTTTTTCAGACCGAAATTTGCATCGTGTAGCTCTAATTCCAAAAATCTTTGGGACACTGTAAAGTCAATGTAGAACAAGAGCACCTCCTCCCAGCTGCCCACTGCTCTGAGGCTAGGTAACACGGTCACCACCGATTAATCCATGATAATCGAAATTTTCAATAAGCATTTCTCTACGGCTGGCCATGCTATCCTCCTGGCTACCCAAACACCGCCCAACAACTCCGCCCCCTCCCGCAGCTACTTGCACGAGCCTCCCCAGATTCTCCTTCACCCAAATCCAGATAGCAGATGTTCTGAAAGAGCCGCAAAACCTGGACCCGTACAAATCAGTTGGGCTAGACAATCTGGACCCTCTCCTTCTAAAACTATCCGCTGACATTGTTGCAACCTCTATTACCAGTCTGTTCAACCTCTCTTTCGTATCGTCCGGGATCCCTAAAGATTTGAAAGTGGCCGCGGTTATCCCCCTCTTCAAAGGGGGTGACACTCTAGACCCAAGCTGTTATAGACCTATATCCATCCTGCCCTGCCTCTCTAAAGTCTTCAAAAGCCAAGTTAATAAACAGATCACTGACCATTTTGAATCCCACCGTACCTTCTCCGCTGTACAATCCGGTCTCCGAGCTGGTCATGGGTGCACCTCATCCATGCTCAAGGTACTAAACGATATCATAACCGACATCGATAAAAAACAGTACTGTGCAGCCGTCTTCATCGACCTGGCCAAGGCTTTCGACTCTGTCAATCACTGTATTCTTATCGGCAGACTCAATAGCCTTGGTTTCTCAAATGACTGCCTCGCCTGGTTCACCAACTACTTTGCAGGCAGAGTTCAGTGTGTCAAATCGGAGGGCCTGTTGTCCGGACCTCTGGCAGCCTCTATGGGGTACCACAGGGTTCAATTCTCGGGCCGACTCTTTTCTCTGTATAAATCAATGATGTCGCTCTTGCTGCAGGTGATTCCCTGATCCACATCTACGCAGACGACACCATTCTGTATACATCTGGCCCTTCTTTCGACACTGTGTTAACTAACCTCCAAACAAGCTTCAATTCCATACAACACTCCTTCCATGGCCTCCTGCTCTTAAACGCTATTAAAACCAAATGCATGCTTTTCAACCGTTCGCTGCCCGCACCCGCCCGCCCGACTAGCATCACTACCCGGGACGGTTCTGACCAATATATGGACAACTACAAATACCTAGGTGTCTGGCTAGACTGTAAACTCTCCTTCCATTTCAGCCAAGGTGGCTTAGCAGTTCAGACGTCTTTTTCCGTATTGTCGTGTCGTGTCCTGTATATATATATATTTACACCTTTTCTTCACATATCTTTTATTTATTTTATTATCCAAGAACTCAACTACAAAAGCTTTCCTGCAAAAGCTTTCCTGCAACCCGCTTCACCAATTACAATAAGTATTATTTACCTCAATCTGAAAATCCATCGTGGAAGATAGCCAGTGGCTAATTCAGAAGCTAGCCTGAAAGCTAACCAGAAGCTACTCCGATAGCTAGCCAGAAGCTAATCTGTAGCTGCCCCGAAATTAGCCGGTTTGCTGGCTAGCGTTGGTGTTTCAGCTGCCCACGTTTTGCGGTCATCAGCTATTCCTTTAGCTCGATAATCTACCGGCACTTTTGTGCAACGCGACTCGGACCGGAGCATTCCGGGACTTTTTTTCTCTCAGTTTCCCCGGATTCCAACCGCAGGCTCTGGACACTTGCACCTTGATTTCGCAGCTAGCTAGCTGCATACCGTGTGACTATTGGCTTACGTCGACCCCGGAGCAAACTCAAATCATGCTGGAGCTAGCCAGCTGAGGAGTTCCATCACCATCCGGACCCGTTTCTTTTGTTGCTGCTGCAGATACGGAACCCCACCGGGCCTTCACGACTGACTGCCGACGTTATCTGCCCGAGGGATTTATCCAACCGGCACCTCCGTCCCGACGTTACCTGAACGCTCATCTGAGGCCCGCTAATCGTTAGCTGTCTTATCGGCTGCTATCTGAACAAAACCCCACTACACGGAACCTACCGACGGAAACGCACGAGGTATCTACAAACAGACCTCCATCCTATGCTGCTACCGATAGCCATATACCCGGCCAGCTGTCTGGATCGCCACGACCCCAACCAACCTCTACTCACTGGACCCTTATTGATCACTCGATTAAGCATGCCTCTCCTTAATGTAAATATGCCTTGTCCATTGCTGTTCTGGTTAGTGTTTATTGGCTTATTTCACTGTAGAGATTCTAGCCCTGCTCTCTATACCATATCCAACCTCTCAGTTCCACCACCCACATATGCGATGACATCACCTGGTTTCAATGATGTTTCTAGAGACAAGATCTCTCTCATCATCACTCAATACCTAGGTTTACCTCCACTGTATTCACATCCTACCATACCTTTGTCTGTACATTATTCCTTTAAACTATTTTATCGCCCCCAGAAACTTCCTTTTACTCTCTGCTCTAGTAGCTCTAGGCGACCAATTCTCATAGCTTTTAGCCGTACCCTTATCCTACTTCTCCTCTGTTCCTCTGGTGATGTAGAGGTGAATCCAGGCCCTGCAGTACCTGGCTCCACTCCTATTCCCCAGGTGCTCTCTTTTGATGACTTATGTAACCGTAATAGCCTTGGCTTCATGCATGTTAACATTAGAAGCCTCCTCCCTAAGTTTGTTTTGTTCACTGCTTTAGCACACTCTACCAACCCGGATGTTTTAGCCGTGTCTGAATCCTGGCTTAGAAAGACCACCAAAAATTCAGACATTTTTATCCCCAATTACAATATTTTCAGACAAGATAGAACGGCCAAAGGGGGCGGTGTTGCAATCTACTGCAAAGACTGCCTGCAGAGTTCTGTTATACTATCCAGGTCTGTTCCCAAACAATTTGAACTTCTACTTTTAAAAATCCACCTCTCTAAAAACAAGTCTCTCACCGTTGCCGCCTGCTATAGACCACCCTCTGCCCCCAGCTGTGCTCTGGACACTATATGTGAACTGATTGCCCCCCATCTATCTTCAGAGCTCGTGCTGCTAGGCGACCTAAATTTGAACATGCTCAACACCCCAGCCACCCTACAATCTAAGCTTGATGCCCTCAATCTCACACAAATTATCAATGAACCTACCAGGTACCACCCCAATTCCGTAAACACGGGTACCCTCATAGATATCATCCTAACAAACTTGCCCTCCAAATACACCTCTGCTGTTTTCAACCAAGATCTCAGCGATCACTGCCTCATTGCCTGCATCCGTAATGGGTCAGCGGTCAAACGACCTCCACTCATCACTGTCAAACGCTCCCTGAAACACTTCAGCGAGCAGGCCTTCCTAATCGACCTGGCCGGGGTATCCTGGAAGGATATTGATCTCATCCCGTCAGTAGAGGATGCCTGGTCATTTTTTTTAAATCCCTTCCTCACCATCTTGAATAAGCATGCCCCATTCAAGAAATTTAGAACCAGGAACAGATATAGCCCTTGGTTCTCTCCTGACCTGACTGCCCTTAACCAACAGAAAAACATCCTATGGCGTTCTGCATTAGCATCGAACAGCCCCCGTGATATGCAACTTTTCAGGGAAGCCAGAAACCAATATACACAGGCAGTTAGAACAGCCAAGGCTAGCTTTTTCAAGCAGAAATTTGCTTCCTGCAACACAAATTCAAAAAAGTTCTGGGACACCGTAAAGTCCATGGAGAATAAGAACACCTCCTCCCAGCTTCCAACCGCTCTGAAGATAGGAAACACTGTCACCACCGACAAATCCACTATAATTGAGAATTTCAATAAGCATTTTTCTACGGCTGGCCATGCTTTCCACCTGGCTACCCCTACCCTGGACAACAGCACTGCCCTCCCCTCTGCTACTCGCCCAAGCCTTCCCCATTTCTCTTTCTCCCAAATACAGTCAGCTGATGTTCTTAATGAGCTGCAAAATCTGGACCCTTACAAATCAGCCGGGCTAGATAATCTGGACCCTTTCTTTCTAAAACTATCTGCTGAAATTGTTGCCACCCCTATTACTAGCCTCTTCAATCTCTCTTTCGTGTCGTCTGAGATCCCCAAAGATTGGAAAGCAGCTGCGGTTATCCCCCTCTTCAAAGGGGGGGACACCCTTGACCCTAACTGCTACAGACCTATATCTATCCTACCCTGCCTTTCTAAGGTCTTCGAAAGCCAAGTCAACAAACAGATTACCGACCATTTCGAATCACACCACACCTTCTCCGCTATGCAATCTGGTTTCAGAGCTGGTCATGGGTGCACCTCAGCCACGCTCAAGGTCATAAACGATATCGTAACCGCCATCGATAGGAAACAATACTGTGCAGCCGTATTCATTGACCTGGCCAAGGCTTTTGACTCTGTCAATCACCACATCCTCATTGGCAGACTCGACAGCCTTGGTTTCTCTAATGATTGCCTCGCCTGGTTCACCAACTACTTCTCTGATAGAGTTCAGTGTGTCAAATCGGAGGGTCTGTTGTCCGGGCCTCTGGCAGTCTCTATGGGGGTGCCACAGGGTTCAATTCTTGGACCGACTCTCTTCTCTGTTTACATCAATGATGTCGCTCTTGCTGCTGGTGATTCTCTGATCCACCTCTACGCAGACGACACTATTCTGTATACTTCTGGCCCTTCTTTTGACACTGTGTTAACAACCCTCCAGGCGAGCTTCAATGCCATACAACTCTCCTTCCGTGGCCTCGAACTGCTCTTAAATACAAGTAAAACCAAATGCATGCTCTTCAACCGATCGCTGCCTGCTCCAGCCCGCCTGTCCAACATCACTACTTTGGACGGCTCTGACTTAGAATATGTGGACAACTACAAATACCTAGGTGTCTGGTTAGACTGTAAACTCTCCTTCCAGACCCACATCAAACATCTCCAATCCAAAGTCAAATCTAGAATTGGCTTCCTATTCCGCAACAAAGCATCCTTTACTCATGCTGCCAAACATACCCTTGTAAAACTGACCATCCTACCAATCCTCGACTTCGGTGATGTCATTTACAAAATAGCCTCCAAAACCCTACTCAATAAATTGGATGCAGTCTATCACAGTGCCATCCGTTTTGTCACCAAAGCCCCATATACTACCCACCACTGCGACCTGTACACTCTCGTTGGCTGGCCCTCGCTTCATGCTCGTCGCCAAACCCACTGGTTCCAGGTCATCTACAAGACCCTGCTAGGTAAAGTCCCCCCTTATCTCAGCTCGCTGGTCACCATAGCAGCACCTACCTGTAGCACGCGCTCCAGCAGGTATATCTCTCTAGCCACCCCCAAAACCAATTCTTCCTTTGGACGCCTCTCCTTCCAGTTCTCTGCTGCCAATGACTGGAACGAACTACAAAAATCTCTGAAACTGGAAACACCTATCTCCCTCACTAGCTTTAAACACCAGCTGTCAGAGCAGCTCATAGATTACTGCACCTGTACATAACCCATCTACAATTTAGCCCAAACAACTACCTCTTTACCTACTGTATTTATTTATTAATTTATTTTGCTCCTTTGCACCCCATTATTTCTGTCTCTACTTTGCACTTTCTTCCAATGCAAACCAACCATTCCAGTGTTTTTTTTAGTTTTTATTTTACTTGCTGTGTTGTACTCACTTCGCCTCCATGGCCTTTTTATATTTTTATTTATTTATACATATATCTGTTTGCCTTCGCCTCCCTTATCTCACCTCACTTGCTCACATTGTATATAGACTTATTTTTTTTCACTGTATTATTGACTATATGTTTGTTTTTACTCCATGTGTAACTATGTGTTGTTGTATGTGTCGAACTGCTTTGCTTTATCTTGGCCAGGTCACAATTGTAAATGAGAACGTGTTCTCAATTTGCCTACCTGGTTAAATAAAGGTTAAATAAAATAAAAATAAAATAAAATATTAAACATCTCCAATCCAAAATCCAATCTAGAATCGGCTTTCTATTTCACAACAAAGCCTCCTTCACTCACGCCGCCAAACTTACCCTAGTAAAACTGACTATCCTACCGATCCTCGACTTCGGCGATGTCATCTACAAAATAGTTTCCAATACTCTACTCAGCAAACTGGATGCAGACTATCACAGTGGCATCCGTTTTGGTACCAAAGCCCCTTATACCACCCACCACTGCGGCCTGTATTGTCTAGTCGGCTGGCCATCGCTACATATTCGTCGCCAGACCCACTGGCTCCAGGTCATCTATAAGTCTATGCTAGGTAAAGCTCCGCCTTATCTCAGCTCTCTGGTCATGATAACAACACCCACCCGTAGCACGCGCTCCAGCAGGTATATCTCACTGGTCATCCCCAAAGCCAACACCTACTTTGGCCGCCTTTCCTTCCAGTTCTCTGCTGCCAGTGACTGGAATGAATTGCAAAAATCTCTGAAGCTGGAGACTTATATTTCCCTCACTAACTTTAAACATCAACTATCTGAGCAGCTAACCGATCGCTGCAGCTGTACATAGTCCATCTGTAATTAGCCCACCCAATCTACCTACCTCATCCCCATATTGTTTTTATTTACTTTTCTGCTCTTTTGCACACCAGTATCTCTACTTGCACATTATCATCTGCTCATGTATCACTCCAGTGTTAATCTGCTAAATTGTAATTACTTCACTACTATGGCCTATTTATTGCCTACCTCCTCACGCCATTTGCACACACTGTATATAGACTTTATTTTTTTCTATTGTGTTATTGACTGTACGTTTGTTTATTCCATGTGTAACTCTGTGTTGTTGTTTGTGTCGCACTGCTTTGCTTTATCTTGGCCAGGTCGCAGTTGTAAATGAGAACTTGTTCTCAACTGGCTTACCTGGTTAAATAAAGGTGAAATAAATAAAATAAAAAAATAAAAAGTTTAAGCTAAAGTTGTAATGGTTGTTGAATTCCTAACCACACCACGTGGAGCATTGGCTACACGGCTGGAAATGGTTCAACTCTGAGACTATCAATCCCTACATAATAAGAGCAAATCTTAGATAGGAATTTCTAGTTTGCAGCTAGAAATTATGTCAACCTGGGATGCGAAGACTGGCAACCTCCGAAACAACTGTTCTATGAGAACATTTCTGAATGGTACTCTGAAGTATCCATTCTAACCACAAAAGACTTCAGGGAGGCAGAGAGAGAGACGATGATGAACTGACTCTCCAACAGAAAAACGGATCATTCCAACAGAGATCACGACGACACACTAGGCGTAAATATATATATTGATTGCAATTATTCCCGAATGAGTGAGCGTTCATGTGCAAAGGATTAGCATTTCAATTAATATAATTATAAACTGTGTAATGACTCCTTTTGTCTTTCCCGCCCTTTTCAGTCCACACCCACTTCCCTTTGTCCACCAAGCCGTTATATCGGCTTAGCACACTAGGGAACCTCCCCTATCATTTCCTTGTAACCATATCTACTGTGTTGTTTGCTTATGGATTTCTGTGATTATTTAGTTAATTAGTAAATAAATGATTAAAACAATTGATGTATGGATGATTCATAGTAAAGACTGGGTTTGTGCAGATAATCAACAATTTACGACGTTTGGAATGAGACTAACGTGAGGTAAAGAATAATTCATTAATTAGAAGAATAATTGATCAGATATTAAAATATCTGAAGTTATATTAGGAAAATTATAACTTTGTAATCTGAAGAGTTTCCTTGGTGCCCTGACTTCCTAGTTAATTACATTTACATTATTAGTTTAATCACGTAATAATGAGTGTCGTGCCAAAGACACGATACAACACTTACTTCCTTCCTTTAGGAACATACAGCAGGCCCCTCAAACTCAACTCTGGACCTCGAAGCCAATTCCACCACAGGAGGTTGGTGGCACTTAAATTGGGGAGGACGAGCTCGTGGTAATGGCTGGAGCAGAATCAGTGGAAGGGTATCAAAACATCAAACACATGGTTTCCATGTGGTTGATGGCATTCCATTTCCCCTGTCCCAGCCATTATTATGAGCCGTCCTCCCTTTCAGGAGCCTCCTGTGAGATCCACGGCATTTTTTCATTGTTCCCCCCTAATTAGGGGCTCATTTAGACCTGGGACACCAGGTGTACACCAGGCTGTATCACATCCGGCCGTGAGTGGGAGTCCCATAGGGCGGCGCACAATTGGACCAGCGTCGTCTGGGTTTGGCCGGGGTAGGCCGTCATTGTAAATAAGAATTTGTTCTTAACTGACTTGCCTAGTTTAATTAAGGTTAACATTTTTTATAATTCCAGCCATTACTATGAGTCGTCCTCCCTTTCAGCAGCCTCCTATGAGGTCCACTGCATTCTTTCAATGTTCTCCCCTAATTAGGGACTCATTTAGACCTGGGACACCAGGTGGGTGAAATTGATTATCAGATAGAAGAAGAAAAAATCAGCAGGCTCCGGACTTCCTATGTTGAATACCCCTGCGTAGGCAATCGACGACTTCTCTCTATCGTACTCTGTTCTGGGCTTCTCCAGCTCATTCCACCCCATGCCAGATCTTTTGGCATCTGCTAAAAAATGTTTTGACTTACTTTGGAAATGATCAGAAACAAAACATCATAAGAATACTTATTTACATATTTCAATCTCCCTTCATCTGCCTGAAGTTACTGATTTGAAAACTGAATCGATCATTACTCACTGGTCCAGCAGGCCAAACACCTGGGCCAGGTTACTCAACACTGCCACCTCTACCAGAAAGGATTCTGAGATCCATCAGTGGGCAACCAATCACACGGTCAGTAACAACACATCCATCAACCAATCACTTACAACACATTCATCCACCACCCCCCTCACTCCCTCCCTCACATCGTCTGTAACAACACATCATCGGTCAATCAATTAATCAAAGCAAAGAAGTGTAAACTTTATTCACTTACTAAAGTAAGACAATTCAACAAGACAAAATGTGTCCTCTATTTTAGGGGATGCCCCACAAAAAAACATAATCTAGTCTTTGCTTTATGTTTACACCTCAGAAGTCAACAATACTTGACCTGTACCTTGTACCCTATTCCCTATGTCTTAGGTGCCAGTGTGTCAGAACCCACCTGCGCCCTGCAGGGCAGCCTGCTCGCTGCGTAGCTGCACTCCTCTCAGCATCTCCAACAGCTCTGTCCTGATGTTGTCTACCACCTGCCCCATCAGGCCCACGTCAGCTATGCCTTTCCAGAAGTTCAACATCTCCTTTGGGGGAACATAAAGGACACAGCTATGTTCAAAATTCAAGTACAAAGTAGTTTATATGCCATTTCAGTCACACTTAATGATACGGGTGTGAAAGAGGTGAGCAAGAATTCATCCAGTTGCATACCAAGTAAACCTAAAGTCAAATACATGTGTCAATACTTTCAAATACTTGAGATGTGGTTGGTTTAGCTTGACCAGCATGCAGGGAGGGCGGAGTTTGCACTTTTGGCATTATTCCATTGGGTCCATTTTACCTGGCGAGCTAAACCAATCGCACCCAACTGCAAGTATTTGATAATGTATCTGACCCAGGTATGAAGCTTAGATAATACAAGACTAATAACCAGACAACTATTTGATATCAGAGTTGTGTGTAACTACAGTAGAAAGTCACTAGTGCGAGCTGTTTGGGTGAAGATCTCCCCTGATACTGTATGTTGCCTGGTTTCCTTATTCTCTGTCTCCATGGTTACAGACCCTGAACTCCACTCACATGTGTGCATGTGTGTTGTGTGCTTGGCTGCCATCAGCCACCTTCTCAATTTATCAATGTCCTTTGGGGTTCACTTTGCCTGTGTCTGGTGAAGCTGAAGGATCGAGGTGAAGAATGATCAATTTAACATATGCAGGAATATATGCAGCTTATTCAGCCATTTATTCAGACATACTCTGAGTTGCTTTACTGGTCAATCACTCTCTGTTCTAGTCTTATTTACTAGTTTTCTGGCAGTCTGGATTATTGGGAGGTGGGGCAAGAATTTGTTTTTAGAAGAGGTGTAACTTACTTTTTACAGCTTCACTCCAGTTTGGTTTCTTTTGGTTTCATTTACAATTTTGATGCCACAGCGATGAGAGGGTCTTTGCACCCTGCCTGAAAAATGAACTAGGGGAAAGAGTTAGTTTGAATACATGTATTTGCAGGTGAAAAAATGGAGGCTAAGATTGTAGGATATATTTCTTAAAAAAGTTTTAAATGTAACTTTTATTTAACTAGGCAAGTCAGTTCTTACTTACAATGATGGCCTACCCCTGCCAAACCCAGACAACGCTGGGCCAATTGTGCACTGCCCTATGGGACTCTAAATCACAGCCAGTTGTGATGCACTCTGGATTTGAACCAGGGACAGCAGTGACACCTCTTGCACTGAGATGCAGTGCCTTAGACCACTGCACCACTCGGGAGCCCTGAATATGCCAACTATCCAAAAATAGCACTCTTACCAGATAGTTGCAGTTAAAAATATTTTATTTTGTTGGCATTATCATGTAGGAAGATTAAAACAAGGCAAACACATGGGCTACAGCTTAGGTGCTACGTTTAATATGGGCTGTCCTTATCAGGTTCACCTAAATTATCACATCACAGTGTTCTAGGTCCGATGTTTGTTAATCATTGCTGCCTCCATGGCAAGATTAATGACAATAAATGTCTACCTGCACATTCATCAGTGTGTGGGTATTTTTTCTATATTACATTATTGTTGAGCACCCCTCCTATTTTCCTTTGTTTGCTGAAGCGCAGAGGCCTACCTGGGATGTGTATGGTATTTGACTAGGTTATCAGTAGACTTCTCCACCAGCCAGATGACCCAAATTAGCCCAGCGAAACAATGCTTAGATCAACCAATATTTGCCGAAGATACTGTACGTTCTTGTACTATTGCAAAATGTTATATTATCTTGAATATTTTGCAATAGTAAAAGGACATATAATTAAGTGATAATGCCCGAGAAGCCAGTGTTTGGAGGATATATTGGCAAAGGTGTTGTTAGGCAAACCGTGCAAATACATTCTCCAAACACTGGCTTCGAGGGCATAATAACTTTTATACAGCGGGTTACCAACATTTCCAAATAATGATTTACACATTTTCATTAAAAATGTTATTTTGATTAATTAATTCATAGTATTTCATCCTTCCACAAGATATAGTCCGGACGCAAATCTAGGGTTGCTACACAAGCCGGCTGGTCGTTTGTTCTATCGGTTCGGTTGCCAGAGACGCAACCCAGTCATTTAGTCTAAATGTTCCATTACCGTACTGGCTGGCAACGGTCTTATCCCTTGCTTGCTAGCTAGCCAACTATGGCTAACTTAGTCACATCAAACAGTGCAGCCAGAATAACAAAGAAGATGCATTTGTTTAAGCTGTTTTCTAGTGACATTTATTTGGATACATCCGTAACATTGAGCTAATTTCGCCTGGCATAGAAAATGTGGTCTCTCATCAGGACGCTATTGATCAGAGAAGCTAGCCAACAACACAGCTAACACAATGACTTCAAACTGAAGCGCAGAAGACTGCAAACTAGCTGTACTTTGTTTCGTTTTACGTGTTTTCTATTGATATTTATTTGTATGTATCCATAAAAATGATGCTGATTCATGATTTCGACTGGCTGAGAAACGCTGCCTGTCTGTCTCATGCCGACAAGTTCATTACTATGCGACAACTGAAGGTCAAATTTGAATATTGAAACAATGTTGCAAATGTCGGAGAGAAAGACAGCAAGGTTTATGCAAATCTCCGCTGTTGAAGACAAAATGTTTGTCTTTTAGACTATGTCTACATGCTTTTTATAGAGGAGATCAAGTTTATAAATTGCCTTGCTGGGCTGATGAGACAGTGGACTGCGCAATCAGATGGAACAGAGTAACTAGGCATTTTAACACCATAGATTTAGTCGGTAGTGTAACGGAAGCCTTCCTACTCTTCACGAGAAGAGAAGGTGTAGCAGGGATCGGACCAACACGCAGCGTAGCCAGTGCTCAACATGTTTAATAAACGAAACTGAACACTTAGCAAAATACAAAAATAACAAACGTGGCAAACCGAAACAGTCCTCTCTGGTGAAACGAACACAAAGACAGGAAACAACCACCCACAAAATCCCAACACAAAACAAGCCACCTAAATATGATTCCCAATCAGAGACAACACAAAACACCTGCCTCTGATTGAGAACCATATTAGGCCAAACATAGAAACAGTTAAACTAGACACACAACATAGAATGCCCACCCAGCTCACGTCCTGACCAACACTAAAACAAGTAAAACACACAAGAACTATGGTCAGAACGTGACAGGTAGTATCTTGTGGAATAGACACCGGCTGGAAAGCGGTTATAACCAATTAGCATTCAGGATTAGACACACCCGTTGTATAATGGGCAAATATTGGTTGACCTAAGCATTGTTTCGCCAGACTAATTTGGATCTGGCTGGTGGACAAGTCTACTGATGAACTAATCAAATACCATATAATTTTGCTTGACTGTGTGGATTGTTGGGACGTGGGGCAATAATTTGTTTTTAGAAGAAGTGTAACATACTTCACTCCAATAAACACATCATATGGAGAACAGCACAGCACTATAATATATTTACAATGTTCTACATTGTAGAATAATAGTGAAGACATCAAGACTGTGAAATAACACATATGGAATCATGTAGTAACCAAAAAAGTGTTAAACAAATCAAAATATATTTTATAACTGAGTTTCTTTAAAGTAGCCACCCTTTGCTTTGATGACAGCTTTGCACACTCTTGGCATTCTCTGCTTCACAGACATCTCAACATCAACTCTTCAGAGGAGACTGCATAAATCAGGCCTTCTTGGTCAAATTGATGCAAAGAAACTACTACTAAAGGAAACCACGAAGAAGATGAAACTTGCTTGGCCCAAGAACATGAGCAATAAACATTAGACCGGTGGAAATATGTCCTTTGGTCTGATGTGAGATTTTTGGTTTCAACCGCCGTGTCTTTGTCAGATGCAGAGTAGGTGAACGGATGAGTGGTTCCCACCGTGGAGCATGGAGGAGGGGGTGTGATAGTGTGGGGTGCTTTTCAAGTGACACTGTCTGTGATTTATTTAGAATTCAAGTTACACTTAACCAGCATGGCTACCACAGCATTCTGCAGCAATACGCCATCTCATCTTGTTTGCACTGACCCAAAACACATCTCCAGGCTGTCTAAGGCCTATTTGACCAAGAAGGAGAGTGATGGAGTGCTGCATTAGATGACCTGGCCTCCAATCACCCGACCTCAATTCAATTGAGATGGTTTGGGATGAGTTGGACCACAGGAAAAGCAGCCAACAAGTGCTCAGCATATGTGGGAACTCCTTCAAGACTGTTGGAAAAGCATTCCAGGTGACTAACTCAACAAGCTGGTTGAGAGAATGCCAAGAGTGTGCAAAGCTGTCATCAAGGCAAAAGTTGGCTACTTTGAAGATCTCAAATATAAAATCTGTTTTGATATTTTGGTTAATACATAATTCCATATCTGTTATTTCATAGTTTTGATGTAGAAATAGTAAAAATAAGATTTTTACTATTTTATTCTTACAATTATTTTATCCATTTTAGAATAAGGCGGTAACTTTAACAAAATGTGGAAAAAAATAACATTTTGTTAAAGTTACGGCCTTATTCTAAAATGGATAAAATAATTGTTTTCCCTCATTAATCTACACACAATACCCCATAATGACAAAGTGAAAACAGAAATACCTTATTTACATAAGTATTCAGACCCTTTGATATGAGACTCGAAATTGACCTCAGGTGCATTCTGTTTCCAATTGATCATCGTTGACATGTTTCTATAACTTGATTGGAGTCCACTTGTGATAAATTCAATTGATTGGACATGATTTGGAAAGGCACACACCTGTCCATATTTGGTCCAACAATTGAAAGGTCATGGAATTGTCTGTAAAGCTCAGAGACAGTACTGTGTTGAGACACAGATCTGGGGAAGGGTACAAACAAATTCCTGCGGCATTGAAGGTCCCCAAAAACACAGTGGTCTCCATCATTATTAAATGGAAGAAGTTTGGATCCACCAAGACTCTTCCTAGAGCTAGCCTGCCGACCAAACTGAGCAATCAGGGGAGAAGGGCCTTGGTCAGGGAGGTGACCAAGAACTCAATGGTCACTCTGACAGAGCTCGAGAGTTCCTCTGTGGAGATGGGAGAACCTTCCAGAAGGACAGCCACCTCTGCAGCAGTCCACCAATCAGGCCTTTATGGTAGTGGCCAGATGGAAGCCACTCCTCAGTAAAATGCAAATGACAGCCCGCTTGGAGTTTGCCAAAGGGAAAACCTTTACTCCACTCACAGACACGCTTACAAACTTCTCCCTTCCCCTCCATTTGGCAAATCTGACCATAATTATATCCTCCTGATTCCTACTTACAAGCAAAAACTAAAGCAGGAAGTACCTGTGACTCACTCAATACGGAAGTGGTCTGATGATGAAGATGCTAAGCTACAGGTCTGTTTTGCTAGCACAGATTAATCCTATTGCATTGAGGAGTATACCACATCAGTCACCGGCTTCATCAATAAGTGCATCAATGACGTCGTTCCCACAGTGAAGGTACGTACATACCCCAACCAGAAGCCACGGATTACAGGCAACATTCACACTGAGCTAAAAGGTAGAGCTGCCGCTTTCAAGGAGCAGGACTCTAACCCGGACGCTTACAAGAAATCCTACTATGCCATCCGACGAACCATCAAACAGGCAAAGTGTCAATACAGGAGTAAGATTGAATTATACTATACCGGCTCTGGCAGGGCTTGAAAACTATTACGGACTACAAAGGGAAGCCCAGTCGCGAGCTGCCCAGTGACACGAGCCTACCTTTCGAGCTAAATTACTTCTATGTGCAATTCGAGGTAAGCAACACTGAAGCATGCATCAGAGCACAAGCTGTTACTGTAACAGTGTGACCACGCTCTCCATAGCTGATGTGAGTTAGACCTTTAAACATGTCAACATTCACAGATGGATTACCAGGACGTGTACTCGGAGCATGTGCTGACCAACTGGCAAGTGTCTTCACTGACATTTTCAACCTGTCCCTGACCGAGTTGGTAATACCTACATATTTCAAGCAGCCATAGTCCCACCATAGTCCCTGTGCCCAAGAACACCAAGGTAACCAGCCTAAATCACCTGACCCGTATCACTCACGTCCGTAGCCATGAAGTGCTTTGAAAGGCTGGTCATGGCTCACATCAACACAGTCATCCCAGAAACCCTAGACCCACTCCAATTTGCATACCACCCCAACAAATCCACAGATGAAGGAATCTCTAATCCACTCCACACTGCCCTTTCCCACCTGGACAAAAGGAACAACTACGTGAGAATGCTGTTCATTGACTACAGCTCAGCGTTCAACACCATAGTGCGTAGGCAAGCACATATCCAACACCATCATTAAGTTTCCCGACGACACAACAGTGGTTGGCCTGATCACCGACAACGATGAGACAGCCTATAGGGAGGAGGCCAGAGACCTGGCAGTGTGGTGCAGAGACAACAACCTCTCCCTTAACGTGATCAAGACAAAGGAGCTGATCGTGGACTACATCGACAGGGCTGTAGTGGAGCAGGTCGAGAGCTTCAAATTCCTTGGTGTCCACATCACCAACAAACTATCATGGTCCGATCACACTAAAACAGTTGAGAAGAGGGCAAAACAACCCATATTCCCCCTCAGGAGACTGATAAGATTTGGCATGGGTCCTCAGATCCTTAAACATTTCTACAGCTGCACCATCGAGAGCATCCTGACTGGTTGCATTACCGCCTGGTATGGCAACTGCTCTGCATCCAACCGCAAGGCGCAACAGAGGGTGGTGCGTACGGCACAGTACATCACTGGGGCAATGCTTCCTCCCATCCTAGACCTCTATAGCAGACAGTGTCAAAGACTCCAGCCACCCTAGTTATAGACTGTTCTCTCTGCTACCACGCGGCATGGCAAGCGGTACTGGAGCGTCAACTCTAGGTCCAAAAGGCTCCTTAACAGCTTCTACCCCCAAGCCATAAGACTGCTGCACAGTTAATCAAATGACTCCCTGGACTATTTGCATTGACCCTTTGTTTTTTTACACTGCTGTGACTCGCTGTTTTTTATCTATGCATAGTCACTTTACCCATACCTACATGTACATATACCTCAATTAACTCGACTAACCTGGAACCCTCGCACATTGACTCGATACTGGTACCCCCTACTTGTAGCCTCATTATTATTTATTTATTTATTAATTTCTTTTTACTTTAGTTTAATTTGTAAATAATTGCTTAACTCTTATTTTTCTTAAAACTGCATTGTTGGTTAAGGGCTTGTAAGTAAACATTTCACGGTAAGGTGTTGTATTCGACGCATGTGACAAATAACATTTGATTTGATATTGTGACAAATATTATCATGTCATGTGATGCACTTAACTGAATTATGATAAAGTTATTGTAAACCACTTTGGGACCACTTGGAGTGCTATTCTACTACTTATGTTGAAATGTAGTTATTACTAGTTTCCAGTCTCTATTACAATTTCTTACAAATCCCTCTCTTCACGTCTCACAAGAGACGTGACATAAAAGTATAAAAAGACAAAGCTAAGGGATAAAATTTGTCAGAAG
Source organism: Salvelinus fontinalis (assembly GCF_029448725.1). Classification (NCBI taxonomy): domain Eukaryota; kingdom Metazoa; phylum Chordata; class Actinopteri; order Salmoniformes; family Salmonidae; genus Salvelinus; species Salvelinus fontinalis. The sequence continues at coordinate 22,830,385 of NC_074686.1, forward strand.
ACAAATTTTTAATTCCCTCTCTTCACGTCTCACAAGAGACGTGACATAAAAGTATAAAAAGACAAAGCTATGGGATAAAATTTGTCAGAAGACAAATTTTTAATTCCCTCTCTTCACGTCTCACAAGAGACGTGACATAAAAGTATAAAAAGACAAAGCTAAGGGATAAAATTTGTCAGAAGACAAATTTTTAATTCCCTCTCTTCACGTCTCACAAGAGACGTGACATAAAAGTATAAAAAGACAAAGCTATGGGATAAAATTTGTCAGAAGACAAATTTTTGATTCCCTCTCTTCACGTCTCACAAGAGACGTGACATAAAAGTATAAAAAGACAAAGCTATGGGATAAAATTTGTCAGAAGACACATTTTTAATTCCCTCTCTTCACGTCTCACAAGAGACGTGACATAAAAGTATAAAAAGACAAAGCTAAGGGATAAAATTTGTCAGAAGACAAATTTTTAATTCCCTCTCTTCACGTCTCACAAGAGACGTGACATAAAAGTATAAAAAGACAAAGCTATGGGATAAAATTTGTCAGAAGACAAAGTTTTGATTCCCTCTCTTCACGTCTCACAAGAGACGTGACATAAAAGTATAAAAAGACAAAGCTATGGGATAAAATTTGTCAGAAGACACATTTTTAATTCCCTCTCTTCACGTCTCACAAGAGACGTGACATAAAAGTATAAAAAGACAAAGCTAAGGGATAAAATTTGTCAGAAGACAAATTTTTAATTCCCTCTCTTCACGTCTCACAAGAGACGTGACATAAAAGTATCTTAGTCCTCAAATAGATAGACAGGTCCAGCTTCCCCATCATCAAGCAATGGGAACATTTGGGCCCTTTCCTGATTCGGGTCTATGGCGGCAGTTATAACATGGCTAGCAAGCGTGCGCGCACATGGAATGCAACAGCATCCACAAAGTACAAGAATGGCCGCAAAAACAGAAATTGATACTAGGATGGAGGAAACCAGCGTCTTATATTTACCAAAAGCATCCATCAATGAGTCCCACATAGTAGTGTCCACTCCAGAATGCTGTTTCATCTTACCATTAAGGGTACGAAGTCCCTCCAATGCTACAGTCAGACTCCCATCCGTAGCTGTGTTATTGGGAATGAAAGTACAACACTGTTCACCAAACATTGTGAACAGACCCCCCCCCGTTCAGCCAATAACATATCAACCGCGATTCTATTTTGAAATGCCTTCAGGGACGTAGCTGCCAATTGTCCATGGACCGCCTCGAAGCCTTGTTGAGTCCAATTGCCCAGTTTCTGGACATTAAAATGAAAGTAGTTAATTCTGTCCACATTTTTATTAACTGTACACCACCAACAAAATGATGATTCAAACCCAGCTGTCACTTGGTCCACCAGTTTATATTCATCTGGCACCCCCTAGGGACACCAATAGCATCAATGTAAGTTGAGTCGTAACTGAGCAAGGACCAAAAAGGAGACCACTCCAATAACTACACCTGGAGTGGCCAACCACACATTAGTAAACCAAAAAACGAGAATATGTTAAACCCTCCGGTCCATCCCTCTATACAACCTGTACCAGGTGGGCTCGTCGCCACCCGGGAACTTCAAACCTTCACAACAGGGAGGACAAACATCACTTTTTATTCATTCAACAACATCATCTACAGCAAACCAAGGGTCCTCCTCTGTCAGCCCACTCTCCTGCGGAAGCTCGTTTTCGTATCAGCCTCTCCAACTGGAGCATCAAGCAACGGCATCATACCAGAGGCCCCTTACACATCTGTAACAAACTTCTTCAAACAAGGTATGATACAGGCAACACAGAAATGAAAAACCACAACTAGTGTCAGAAAACCAGTAATCATCATTGCAGTGTACTTACCAAAACAACCACCCAGCCAGGGGAACAGTCCACTCTCCTCCACACCTGCAAGACCCTTCATCTCCACTGATAACCTTGCCAACCCACTCAGAGCTTTTGAAATGCTCCCATCCGGACTAGTATTGTTAGGAACAAACGTGCAACACTGTTCTACAATTTTTTTACATACACCTCCCTGGTTGGCCAGACTTATGTCCAGTGTTAGTCTATTGTGTCTACTGGTTTGTGAGGTAGCATCCAATTGTTCAGCCATTCCTGTAAGTCCTGTGTGGGTGTGTTTCACAAATCATCATTAATTATAGTAGATATAATTGATCCAGACCTTTTGTTTTAGCATCAACAATAGCTGGGCCAATGATGGGCATCAGATGCCACAGGCCATCATTCCTGTTTAATGTCTGGAATTCGTGGGGGACCCCTATTGGGACCCCAACAGGTTGGTGTGCATGTTATCTGTACCCTCGGACCAAGGAGCGTCACGTTTCTGCCGTCTCCTGGGTTGGTCCCAAGCCTCTGTGTCATGTGTAGCTCCCAGAAGTTGATTAGCTATAATAATAGGCAATGGTGGTATCAGACTGGCCAAAACACATGAGCAACGACAATTTCCTTTCAAAAATGGGGTCAACCGCCTGGCAGGTCCACACATCCACCATACATCAGCAACACCTCTAGTTAATAGTGGTATTAGTGATGCAGGTAGTAGCAGGGAGCCTTCCATAGTCTATACCTCTACCTGTACCAGTGTTACAGCTGTTATGTCCCCCATATGCCTTAACTCCCCACGGTACCTTCTGGGGAGGGACTTCTGGGAACACAAGACTCAGAGTTTTACACAGGGTTAAATTTGGCTTGAACTTTCCAATATGCACATCCAACCTTCCCCATTACTTAGGACAAATGGGTGAGCAGCCAGAATAGGTCTGGCATGTCCACATACGACACAGTCCTTTCTATTAAGTGTTTTGTAGGCCAACCACATATTCTCACTTTCCTCATAAACAGTTTCAGTCCCCAAATGTTCACTATCTGAGATGTCTTTTATATTTATTATCTGTACCAGATTGGAGAGCTTAGGTGATGGCGTGGGACTTGGTCTTGAAGTGGTGGAGGAGGCCGGCTGAACCCTGGTCCGTTGGAACTGGTGGTGGTTCTGGCAGCACTGCGATGGTAACATCCCCATCGTATCCTGATCAGACAGCTCAGGACTACAAGCAGTCCTGTAAAACCCCACCCTCTCCCAGAGAACACATCATCAGCCAGAGATCAAGCAACACTTTCACTTCTATGAACGAACACCGTGAGGAAAGGTCGGGGGCAGTGAATTCTTCATTAAGGAGTTGATCCCCGAGCTCTATTAGCAACGGTTCTTCTCCTTAACTCTGTGATCATTCGGCAGTGTCAGTGTGTCTCACCCTCCAAGTGCGATATGCCCCCAGGTCGAGTGATTCACCTTCTCCCTTAATTCACCTGCAATGCATAAACTCTTGGACATACAGGTTTGGTTAACTAGAATTTTTTTATTTTAAATACATTTATTATCCAATAGGCCCCATCCTTTCCTAGACCACAATGTACCCTCCTTCGTTTGATACCTGGCTCTGGCCAGGTATCAACCTTACCTACTCTAAATAATAACCTAGTACATCATATTATAGGAACGTCCCTTCTATTCCCCGCATATCCAATTCTCCCCTGGGCGCACATCCATATCTATTCTTTTCCAATTCTCTGTCAAGTGACTTATCTACTTTGAAATGTATCTGTGCTGCTTATATATGTTAACCCCTTTCTCTCCTATCTTATTTCACAGCCCACCTTGCTCATTTCCTGGTCCACCCTCCCCACTCTGCTCTCAAACCTTCAAGGTCTCAACAGTGCGGGGTAGACCCATCTGTCTGCCTTTTTCTAATAATAGTCAATAACAACTATGTGTTCCTTTACAATATTAACTAAGTGTCTCACTGTTTTGACTTTATCTGCATGGATTTAAAAATAACAACAGGTCTTATAGTGTCAATCTCTAAAGTCCTAACATAACCTTAATTAACCTATCTCTATCTTCTAATGGCCATTACAAATGCTTACCTTATGGTCAAGAGTTATAAACTCTATTATAATCAATTTACCTCAAAACTAGTATCCCAAATGACACAATCTCATTATTCTCACTACATTTCCCCGCGAGTGATCAAGTCGCCGGAAAATGCAATGAAAACAGAAAACAGGTCAAAATGTTACACCTACATTTGTGTTCCATATCTAGACATACCAAAAGAACCCTTTATCTTCTCAAAGTCCCTTGCCTAAATAAAACTCAGAAAGTAAAACTCCTATTCCCATATGAGTGTATTCTTTTAAGATATCTTATCTCTGGGTACACGGAAACCCTTAACCTTAATGTTTACTCCAAAAAACAAAATTATGTCACCAGCATTCCACCAGTCGGCTGGGAGACCATTGGGTGCTGCAATACTGCCATCTTCTGTCCAATCTCTGCACAGCTCTCCACCCACTCTTATTCAACCTTCTCAATTTGAGCCATATTAGTTTCTTATTTTAACTATTGTTTTCTAAATTTTTAATTTTTTAAATTTTTTTATCTATTATTACCTAGTTAGACTAGAGTGTCCGTGACATACATCCATGGGGATCCGGTTATAGTTATTCTATTAACCATGTGAAAGTGCCCAGGGACACCCCAAATATCAGTAGGAATATCACAAATAAGGGGCCAGATATCCCTAGCCTTGCCCAGGGAGGGAGAAATATCCCTCTAACTGGGCGAGGTTCCTTTATCAGGGGAGGCGGAGTTTGAATCCGCATCACCTGAGTCAGGAATGTCTTCATTTGGAATCGAATTTAAGCTGTTTAAATCAGCTCTGACTTCTGTCAGTGTTCTAGAAGGGATTGGGGCTGGAGTGCAATGTGTGGGGTGGTGCCAAGGTGCGCCTGATTTACCTTTGACCTGGACTGAGTGTGAAGTAACCTCCCTCACTTCGTACAGTCCAGTCCACCTGGGTTCTAGCCACTTTCTCTTGTGGACATTAACCCCACCCAGTCACCAATTTTTACCTTCCGTGTGCCAGATCTCCCTTCTGCTTCCCCGTTGGACCTTGTGAATCTGTGTGGAGAGAGCTGCAGAAAGTTCCGTCAATTATCAAACATTACAATTTGTTGTACATTAAGGGCGGGCATATGACCTCCCTCCCCTGGTGAACCCAGCATGACTCCTCCAGCCATTGTCTCATGAGGAGAGAGATGGGTGCCTGCACCTGGAGAGGCTATCATGGCCAGCAACGCCTCCCCGTTGGACCTTGTGAATCTGTGTGGAGAGAGCTGCAGAAAGTTCCGTCAATTATCAAACATTACAATTTGTTGTACATCAAGGGCGGGCATATGACCTCCCTCCCCTGGTGAACCCAGCATGACTCCTCCAGCCATTGTCTCATGAGGAGAGAGATGGGTGCCTGCACCTGGAGAGGCTATCATGGCCAGCAACGCCAGGGGCAGGACTTTAACCCAAATCAACTTCAAACTTGCACATACATTTGATTGGCGCGTTCCACGAGACTTATGAGATTGTGGCCTGTACACTAACCCCATCATTAAACAACATCCATTAATCAGTTGACATTTACACATCCGACCCTATTGGTACATGGAGCGTTTGTCATTAAACAACACACATGAGTTCGGTTTGCAGCCACTTAATGACCTATTTTCCATCCTCCCCTGCTGTTGGTATTGCCTCAACCCATTTAGAGAACCTGTCTACCTTAAAACCTGTTATGGCTGCACGCTGAATATTGAAAAAACTGGAAAATGTGTGCACATTTTCAAACGGCCTCCTAAGAAACTTTTTATTTTCCAATATGCATATATTTACTACTGTTGGATAGATAACAGTCTGTAGTTTCTAAAAAGGTTTGAATTGTTTCTCTAAGTCGAACAGAAATATTTTTACAGCCATTTTCCCAGCCGAATTGAGTTTTCCAAAATGCGATGTGTCTCTTTAAGACCTTCTCTATAAAAGGCCATTTGACTTGGGACGATAGAGACACGTCACAGGCGTTCTTCAGACTGTAATGCGGAAGTGAGAATTGAAAGGAGTCGAATATCTCGTCCCTGGACTGAATAACACAACTTCTTGTGAGACCTGCGCAGTTAAAAAAAAAATCCGGGCGCGAAGGATAATTTGGTCTCGGCTTTTGGAACAAGGTAGATAACGTTGAATATGATGCCTGACTACGATATTATTTGATACATGTCACAAAATCATCCTAAAGTATGTTTTTTCAATATACTTTAATTATATTATTGCAATTTATTCTGGACTTTAGATGTGAAACGACGGAAGAATTTTTTGAAGAAAAGCTTTCTAGCGCAGCAATGCTATCGTGCTAGCTAACCAAAGAGGGAAATAATTCGTTCTGGAACCCAACTAAAGACTCTACTGGACATTGGACCCCGTTACAACATTCTGATGGAGTACCAAGAAAGATAAGACCCAATTTGGGATGCTTTTTCATATATATGTCGAACTGTTGAATGCTAACTCTGCTAACTGTGCTAGGCTAGCGCTTGACTAGAATCAATGCTGCCTTATGCTAGCTTATGATGTTAGCTAATATAACGATATATTGTGTTTTCGCTGTAAAACACTTCAAAAATCGGAAATGTTGGCTTTATTCACACGATATCTGTCTTTCATTAGTTATCCACCATATGTTTTTCTGAAATGTTTTATGAGGTGTAATTAGTAGCCGACGTTGGTGTATGTATTTTCTCTGGCTACTCCCGGCTGGATTCAGACTCAAGCTATGTGTTAGCATTTTTGGGTAGCATCAATGTAAAACTGATTTATAGCTAAAATATGCACTTTTTATGAACAAAACATAGATTTATTGTGTAACATGTTATATGACTGTCATCTGAGGTCGTTTTTTCTGGGCTCTTTAGGTTGGTTTTAGTTTATTTCGGTTGGTTGTGCATGCTACTTCAATCATAATTCATACTTCATAATCATAATTCATACGTGTCTGTCCACTTTTGTATTTGGTGGTGAGCTAACTTAAATATATGTGGTGTTTTCTCTGTAAAACATTTAAAAAATCGGACATGTTGGCTGGATTGACAAGATGTTTATCTTTCAAATGCTGTATTGGACTTGTTAATGTGTAAAAGTTAAATATTTTTAAAAAATAGATTTTGAATTTCGCGCCCTGCAGGGGTGTCATTTTCGGTCCGAGGTCGGGCTTGCACCCCAAACAGGATAACTAACAGGTACCTTTTTCCATTTGTCACATTGTCTTTCCCCATATCTGTGTAATTTATGCTGATGTCCTGAAAACAAGCATTTGGGACTGGGTATGAGCCCATGGGCGTTTGGTATGGTTTCTTTGGATTGTGGCTACCACAAATGCTACACTCGTCACAACACAAATCTGTCATGTCTTTCATGTGTGGGTGCCACCAGATGTGGGACACCTTTTGTAAAGTCTTTAGTTTGCCTTCGTGTGTGTGCCCATGAGCTTCTCGTCTTAGTTCTGGACATAGGTTTGCTGGGGCCTCTAGTCTGCCATCATGGCATCTCCACAGTTCATCAGGTCCCTTGGTGGCCTCTTTCTATGCCCATACTGAGTGTTCATAGGGTCCTGCTGTGAACTGGAGTTATTTTATGTGTTGCTTTGTGAGCTCAGTCCGAGCTGGTTGGGTCCGTAGTACCATTTGTCTCGGGGTGTATCCGCCAGCTTTCTTGGCTGCTTTATCAGCTGCATCATTTCCCTCGCTGACTCTGTTTTTCAGTTGTTGGTGTCCTTTACATTTCATGATGGCCACCTTCTCAGGTAATGAGACCGATTTAATCAGTTTTTCCATCTGTGTCTTGTGTTTGATTGGAAGGTTTCCTGTGGTGATGACGTTGCGTCTCAGCCATCGTGATCCATTCGTATGGACTGCTCCATGAGCATAAGCTGAGTCGGTGTAGATGTTCACAGTCTTCCCTTCAGCTCTTTCCAGTGCTTGTGTCAAACCTATGATTTCAGCTAATTGGGCTGATGCAGGTTGTGGGATGGTAGCAGATTCCAAAGTCACGTGTGATCTATCCGGAAGCTGCTGCACCACTGTGTATGCTGCTATGTTCCCTTCTTCTCCTCTGTAACAGCATCCATCTGTGTACAACCATAGGTCAGGGTTGGTGAGTGGTTCGTTCCCCAGGTCAGGTCTCAGTTCTTGTGCAGCTCTTTCTGCACAGGAGTGGGGTAGACCTTCTTTAGCATTGAGTGCGACTGCCATGTTTTTGTCAGTGTTGACAAAAGTGATGTGTGATTGTGTGCCTTTATTCTGGATTTTTTTTGTTTTTCTTTCAGGGCTGAACGTGAATTCTTTGCTCATCAGTTATGCTGCAACCCCATGTGGGTGAATAGTTTGATTGTGGTAGTGGGTAATAGGGTTGTAGTGGTGGTTCCGACGAAGGGTATGGCTGAAGCGGGTAGGCATACGGCAGTTGGAATGGCTGCTCCTGGGGTGGGTGTATAGGTGGTCCCTGCTGGGTGAAGATGGGTAGTTGTTGTTGCTGTATCATTCGGGAAACAGTTTTTTCAATAATTTGTGAGATTTCTTGTTGGTCTTCAGCCACCATCTGTTTCTTGGGTTTCTCTCCTTTCTGGGCCTCTTTCAATTGTAGTTTCAAAAGTTGTACCTGTAGGGACTGGATTTGTGTTTCAGCCCCTCTCTTATCCTTATTGTATTGGGTGATGTGGTGATGCACATGGGAGTTGAACTGAGCCTGGGGAATTGCCATTAACCCCACAGTGCCCCTGAGATGGGTTGGGGCCGATGGGGCTGCTGTGGTGGTAGGTGGGGCGTCATTATTGTTGGGCCTGCCCTCTTTGGTGTCAGTTGGTGCTCCAGTGCCCACTCCCATCGTATCAGGTTTCCTGTAAGGGAGAGCTTTCCTAATTTCCTCAATCGCCCATAATCCTATTTTCATCTCAGCCTCTGCCTTTTCCCTTTGCTTTGTTCCTGCCTTTTTAAATAAGTGACTCTTATTCTTATCAACTTCACATTCTATCCCTTGCTTCACTGCTTCCTCCAATTCTTTCTCCATAATGAGGAGTTGCCCTTTTGATGGGGCGACTCCACTAAGGAAACCTACTTGCGTCCATCTCAGCCTCACTTCTTCCCAAATTCTTTTAACGGGTTTGTAGTGTAATCTCCCGCCTGCTCTGTCTTTCATTCTCTGATCTAAATATTCGTTGAATTTGTGTTTGGGGACGATAGTCGTGGTAATTTTGTCGTTAAGCTATGTCTGGGTCTATTATTATCTTTGTATACTTTAGCCCGTCACTGATCGAAAGCAGCGATGTATTTTTTCTTCCTCTAACCTCCCCCAGTCTCGTGTCCGAGCCGCGTGGACAAAGAATTTTATTGCCGTGTATTCGATTAATTATTTTCGTTTTCCAACAATATTTCAGCTATATCTTTTTGAAACAATATACGAATATATTCACGCCCTCCTGTTATAATTGGAATGACAGTTTTAGGTACTTATAATAAAAAATATTATTGCCTTTCGCTTATTTAATTAATTAATTCTTTAATTCGAAAGATATTATTACTTTTAACTTTTCCGATTAATTTGAACTTTTTCCGATTAATTAAATACTTTGCCAAAACATTTCAGAAATTTCCTTTGGGGACAATATACTAGTAATTCACGCGCTTCTATAATAATTTTCAAATTAATTCTAACCCTTAAGGATTTACCAACAGCATAAGAGGGGAAAACCAGGTCAACTCATCAACCGTAAATGGCTGCTTCCCCGCGGCACACAGATTCTGACTCGGCGGTCACTACAAACGGAGCCTGAACTTAGCATATAGCTAATTAGTAGCAATAGATCTCGTGGAACGCTCAATCACGCACATTAATTTGGAGAGTTTCAGGTTTAATACCCTTGCTCCTATTTCAAGCTTAGATTTATCACCGATGCTCCTAGTTGAAAAATGTTTAAACTAGTCCCAGATTACTAATGCGACTTGAATCCCAATACGCCAAGCTTAGATTTATCACCGATGCTCCTAGTGGGGTGCCATTTCCACTAGTCCCAGATTACTAATACGACTTGAACAGATCACATTACATTTCAACACTTCATCAAAATCACATTACATTTCAACACTTCGAGTTTCAGGTTTAATACCATTACCCCTAGTTCAAGCTTAGATTTCTCACCGATGCTCCTAGTGGGGTGCCATTTCCACTAGTCCCAGATTACTAATACGACTTGAACAGAAACGCCAAGCTTAGATTTATCACCGATACTCCTAGTTGAAGGACAATTCAACTAGTTCCAGATTACTAATACAACTTGATTTTATACTTCGCAAATATCTTTACACAATGCCTTAGATTCTTCACATAAATTTAACACAAATCACACTCACCCAAGTACTCCTGATCATAATTTAGATATTGGCTATAATACAATATACAGATTTTGATTAAACCGGCATCTGCTCACCTTTTTAGTTTCGAGCTCTCTGATCAGTTTCCTGGGTGGGTTGAATCGCGATTCTCCCTCGAAAAGTTAACCTCTCCTCTGGAATCTTTCTCCCTCTCGTCTCCTGTCCGATGAATTTTCTATTGGGCCGAATTCAAAGTTGCTTTGACCATCCTCTGCTTACCAAGTTTGTTAGTAAAACGTTTACTGTTGACAGGAGAACAAGAGGAGACAATAGGACGAGGTGGATAATTGTATAATAAGGCAGATTTATTCAAGTGTAAAGATATTAGGCAAAGCGTGCGGCACGGCTCTTTCTGTCTGATTTGTATGAAATCGTCCGGAAAGAGGTAGTTTCAAGAATCGTACAGTATTATATAGACAACAAGCAAAGTAGGTAGATCTGCGAGTCTGGCCTTCCGATTGGTCGATCTGGGTCTTGGGTAGTCCTGAACAGGCCTGGTGTCCACGTTCCATTGGTTCCTGAGATAGTTCTTTGTCTTGAGCTCCAACCGTGTGTTCTGTGGTTATTATGGGGGAGGGGAATTATGTGTGTCTGTAGTTGGTGTCTTAATAAGTCCAGCATATGTCCAAGAGAAATGAGGAGTATGTGTATTTTTGTATAAAATATGGCTTATGTTGAAATGTAGTTATTACTAGTTTCCAGTCTCTATTACAATTTCTTACAGATGTTTTTTTACTTTTTGTCTCTCCCACGACATCATTCCTCTCTCCTACAGTGTCCATCACAATTACATGCACATGGCCAATTATGCAAATTAGTTGATGACGTCATTTAGTTAGCTGATGTTTGCTAGCTATCTACAGTAACCACCAGTGTTTGCAGCTATTTGAATTTGAGTCAATGAGAGAAGCAAGCAATGCAATGTAGTGTTCCTTAGCTGGCAAGGTAACAGAGGGTTCGTTTCTACCGTCTGAAAGGCACTCAATGCACGTAACTAACGTGAGATTAATCCAGTCAATCATACCATAGCGATGTTCTTTTATGTTGGCAGGGTTCACACACACAATAGCTGAATGTGCAGAGCTAGCGAGCAAACTAAAGCAAACATTAGCTAGCTAGCTAGTTAGTACATATTCCATTTATGTGGAGTCATCCAAGATGGAATCTTTGCTATCGTCAGTTTATTCCAAGATCAACATGCAGCTGTAGTGCCTCGAAGTCCCTGTGATAAGGTTAGCAATAAACTGAACTCCAAATTGAACAGAACTACACTCTCTTCTACCATTGTCTTCAATATATTTAATGGTGTCGTTGCAAAAGCTAAATTGTCGCTAGGAGACTTTGAAGCACCTGTGTGCCGATCTTGGACTATATAGCAAACACCACAGAAACGGAATTGGTGCTCGCTAGCTCTGCAAATTCAGCTATTGTTGGAAGCCAGCCAATTTAAACATAAACTATATTAAAATTACAAAAGGTTGCAGCATACGTTGTGTAAATGGTGAACTCATACAGCTGTCAACCCTTGTCACTGTAATCCGTTTCACATTTGCTAGCTGACTAGCTAGCTACCTTTTTAGATCAAAGTCCATCTAGAATGGTAGAAGATGATAGAAGCCCATCTCTTACTGTAAGTAACCTGCACACTGTGTGTGTAGCCAGCCAGGTAGTAAAATGGCAGAAAAAAGACGGACATCAGCGTATTTTGTCAGTACACCAAAACGCAAAGTAAGAACCTTAGTAGCCTAATATCTCAAAGACTAGTTGATAAAATGTTCATAAGAAAGAAGTGAAATGCTAATGTTTCACAATGATGTCGTTAGGCAGAGCAGGCAACAGATGGCACACAGACAGCAGAGCTGGGGACAGATGGGCAGGGACAGACTGGCAGAGACAGGGAGTCTCAGGTAAGATTGTTGAGTCTTTGTTTGGCAGCATTATGAAAGGTTCTCTCTTTTTTTAGATTTGTAAAATAGGGACATAATTGGAAAAAGCCATGGATACCCCCACTCTTAACTTAAACTGGTGAATGAACTAAGATTTGTTTAAGGCAATGGTATTGCTGTTGTGATTAATTGTTTAGTTTTGGGTACCGGTAGTTACGAGTACGGCAAACACCTTATTTATTTTCTAGGAGACAGACTGTGAGTCAGTGAGGGTGGTGAAAGGGAAAGAGCCAGGGAGAGAGACTTCAGAGGACAGTGTCACAGCCACGGCAGGACCAGGTGTCAACAGCAGCACCAGTATAGGGGACAGTGGCACAGCAATGTGGCACAGCAACCCCAGTGACGGCACAAAACCATATCAGTCACACCCACAGTTTTTAGAACCGCAAATTCTTGCCAACAGAGTGTTGACGTTTCAAGAGAAATGGTTTTGCAATTTCCCCTGGCTACATTATAATCCATCAATAAAAGGACTGTTGTGTTTTCACTGTAGCCAAGGGTTTTCAAGCCAGCCATCTTTTGGCCAAAGAGCTGATGCTGCCTTCATCAAATCAAATTTTATTTGTCACATACACATGGTTAGCAGATGTTAATGCGAGTGTAGCGAAATGCTTGTGCTTCTAGTTCCGACCATGCAGTAATATCAAACAAGTAATCTAACCTAACAATTTCACAACAACTACCTTATACACACAGTGTAAAGGAATGAATAAGAATATGTAAATAAAAATATATGAATGACCAATGGCCGAACGGCATAGGCAAGATGCAGTAGATGGTACAGAGTACAGTATATACATATGAGATGAGTAATGTAGGGTATGTAAACATTATATAAAGTGGCATTGTTTAAAGTGGCTAGTAATACATTTATTACATCCATTTTTTCATTATTAAAGTGGCTAGAGATGAGTCAGTATGTTGGCAGGACCACTCAATGTTAGTGATGGCTGTTTAACAGTCTGATGGCCTTTAGATAGAAGCTGTTTTTCAGTCTCTCGGTCCCAGCTTTGATGCACTTGTACTGACCTCGCCTTCTGGATGATAGCAGGGTGAACAGGCAGTGGCTCAGGTGGTTGTTGTCCTTGATGATCTTTTTGTCCTTCCTGTGACATTGGGTGGTGTAGGTGTCCTGGAGGGCAGGTAGTTTGCCCCCGGTGATGCGTTGTGCAGACCTCACTACCCTCTGGAGAGCCTTACGGTTGTGGGCGGAGCAGTTGCTGTACCAAGCGGGGATACAGCCCGACAGGATGCTCTTCGTTGTGCATCTGTAAAAGTTTGTGAGTGTTTTAGGTGACAAGCCAACTTTCTTCAGCCTCCTGAGGTTGAAGATGCACTGTTGCGCCTTCTTCACCACGCTTCTCCACCACCCCAGCAGACTGGGATAAGGATTGATTGAATATGTCCGTAAACACACCAGCCAGCTGGTCTGCGCATGCTCTGAGGACGCAACTGGGGATGCCGTCTGGGCCGGCAGCCTTGCGAGGGTTAACACATATAAATGTTTTACTCACGTTGGCTGCGGTGAAGGACAGCCCACAGGTTTTTGTAGCGGGCCGTGTCAGTGGCACTGTATTGACCTCAAAGTGAGCAAAGAAGTTGTTTAGTTTATCTGGGAGCAAGACATCGTGGTCCGCGACGGGGCTGGTTTTCCTTTTGTAGTCCGTGATTGACTGTAGACCCTGCCACATACCTCTCATGTCTGAGCCGTTGAATTGCGACTCTACTTTGTCTCTATATTGACGCTTAGCTTCCCTTTGCATCCCGCAAAGGCGGAGGTGTTGCTAACATTTACGATAGCAAATTTCAATTTACACAAAAAATAAATGACGTTTTCGCCTTTTCGCCTTTTGAGCTTCTAGTCATGAAATCTATGCAGCCTACTCAATCACTTTTTATAGCTACTGTTTACAGTTCCTATCGGACCTTGTAGTCATGGCAGATAATATTCAAATTTTTGATGACTTTAATATTAACATGGAAAAGTCCACAGACCCACTCCAAAAGGCTTTCGGAGCCATCATCGACTCAGTGGGTTTTGTTCAACATGTCTCTGGACCTACTCACTGCCACAGTCATACTCTGGGCCTAGTTTTGTCTCATGGAATAAATGTTGTAGATCTTAATGTTTTTCCTCATAATCCTGGACTATCGGACCACCATTTCATTACGTTTGCAATCGCAACAAATAATCTGCTCAGACCCCAACCAAGGATCATCAAAAGTCGTGCTATAAATTCTCGGACAACACAAAGATACATAGATGCCCTTCCAGACTCCCTCCACCTACCCAAGGACATCAGAGTACAAAAATCAGTTAACCACCTAACTGAGGAACTCAATTTAACCTTGCGCAATACCCTAGATGCAGTCGCACCCCTAAAAACAAAGAACATTTGTCATAAGAAACTAGCTCCCTGGTATACAGAAAATACCCGAACTCTGAAGCAGGCTTCCAGAAAATTGGAATGGAAATGGCGCCACACCAAACTGGAAGTCTTCCGACTAGCTTGGAAAGACAGTACCGTGCAGTATTGAAGAGCCCTCACTGCTGCTCGATCATCCTATTTTTCCAACTTAATTGAGGAAAATAAGAACAATCCAAAATTTATTTTTGATACTGTCGCAAAGCTAACTAAAAAGCAGCATTCCCCAAGTGAGGATGGCTTTCACTTCAGCAGTAATAAATCCATGAACTTCTTTGAGGAAAAGATCATGATCATTAGAAAGCAAATTACGGACTCCTCTTTAAATCGGCGTATTCCTCCAAAGCTCAGCTGTCCTGAGTCTGTACAACTCTGCCAGGACCTAGGATCAAGAGAGACACTCAAGTGTTTTAGTACTATATCTCTTGACACAATGATGAAAATAATCATGGCCTCTAAACCTTCAAGCTGCATACTGGACCCTATTCCAACTAAACTACTGAAAGAGCTGCTTCCTGTGCTTGGCCCTCCTATGTTGAACATAATAAACGGCTCTCTATCCACCGGATGTGTACCAAACTCACTAAAAGTGGCAGTAATAAAGCCTCTCTTGAAAAAGCCAAACCTTGACCCAGAAAATATAAAAAACTATCGGCCTATATCAAATCTTCCATTCCTCTCACAAATTTTAGAAAAAGCTTTTGCGCAGCAACTCACTGCCTTCCTGAAGACAAACAATGTATACGAAATGCTTCAGTCTGGTTTTAGACCCCATCATAGCACTGAGACTGCACTTGTGAAGGTGGTAAATGACAATTTAATGGCGTCAGACCGAGGCTCTGCATCTGTCCTTGAGCTACTAGACCTTAGTGCTGCCTTTGATACCATCGATCAACACATTCTTTTGGAGAGATTGGAAACCCAAATTGGTCTACAAGGACAAGTTCTGGCCTGGTTTAGATCTTATCTGTCGGAAAGATATCAGTTTGTCTCTGTGAATAGTTTGTCCTCTGACAAATCAACTGTACATTTCGGTGTTCCTCAAGGTTCCGTTTTAGGACCACTATTGTTTTCACTATATATTTTACCTCTTGGCGATGTCATTCGAAAACATAATGTTAACTTTCACTGCTATGCGGATGACACACAGCTGTACATTTCAATGAAACATGGTGAAGCCCCAAAATTGCCCTCGCTAGAAGCCTGTGTTTCAGACATAAGGAAGTGGATGGCTGAAAACTTTCTACTTTTAAACTCGGACAAAACAGAGATGCTTGTTCTAGGTCCCAAGAAACAAAGAGATCTTCTGTTGAATCTGACAATTAATCTTGATGGTTGTAAAGTCGTCTCAAATAAAATTGTGAAGGACCCCGGCGTTACTCTGGACCCTGATCTCTCTTTTGACGAACATATCAAGACTGTTTCAAGGACAGCTTTTTTCCATCTACGTAACATTGCAAAAATCAGAAATGTTCTGTCCAAAACTGATGCAGAAAAATTTATCCATGCTTTTGTTACTTCTAGGTTAGACTACTGCAATGCTCTACTTTCCGGCTACCTGGATAAAGCACTAAATAAACTTCAGAATCCTGACTAGAGCCAAAAGATTTGATCAAATTACTCCAGTGCTATCCACCCTACACTGGCTTCCTGTTAAGGCAAGGGCTGATTTCAAGGTTTTACTGTTAACCTACAGTGTTACATGGGCTTGCTCCTACCTATCTTTCCGAGTTGGTCCTGCCGTACATACCTACACGTACGCTACGGTCACAAGACGCAGGCCTCCTAATTGTCCCTAGAATTTCTAAGCAAACAGCTGGGGGCAGGGCTTTCTCCTATAGATCTCCATTTTTATGGAATGGTCTGCCTACCCATGTGAGAAACGCAGACTCGGTCTCAACCTTTGAGTCTTTACTGAAGACTTATCTCTTCAGTGGGTCATATGATTGAGTGTAGTCTGGCCCAGGAGTGTGAAGGTGAACGGAAAGGCTCTGGAGCAACGAACCGCCCTTGCTGTCTCTGCCTGGCCGGTTCCCCTCTCTCCACTGGGATTCTCTGCCTCTAACCCTATTACAGGGGCTGAGTCACTGGCTTACTGGTGCTCTTTCATGCCGTCCCTATGAGGGGTGCGTCACTTGAGTGTGTTGAGTCACTGACGTGATCTTCCTGTCTGGGTTGGCGCCCCCCCTTGGTTTGTGCCGTGGCGGAGATCTTTGTGGGCTATACTCGGCCTTGTCTCAGGATGGTAAGTTGGGGGTTGAAGATATCCCTCTCGCGTTGTGGGGGCTGTACTTTGGCAAAGTGGGTGGGGTTATATCCTTCCTGTTTGGCCCTGTCCGGGGGTATCATCGGATGGTGCCACAGTGTCTCCTGATCCCTCCTGTCTCAGCCTCCAGTATCAGTATTGCAGTAGTTTATGTGTCGGGGGGCTAGGGTCAGTTTGTTATATCTGGAGTACTTCTCCTGTCTTATCCGCTGTCCTGTGTGAATTTAAGTATGCTCTCTCTAATTTTCTCTCTCTCTTTCGTTCTCTCTCGCGGAGGACCTGAGCCCTAGGACCATGCGTCAGGACTACCTGGCATGATGACTCCTTGCTGTCCCCAGTCCACCTGGCTGTGCTGCTGCTCCAGTTTCAACTGTTCTGCCTGCAGCTATGGATCCCTGACCTGTTCACCGGACGTGCTACCTGTCCCAGACCTGCTGTTTTCAACTCTCTAGAGACCGCAGGAGCGGTAGAGATACTCTTAATGATCGGCTATGAAAAGCCAACTGACATTTACTCCTGAGGTGCTGACTTGCTGCACCCTCGACAACTACTGTGATTATTATTATTTGACCATGCTGGTCATTTATGAACATTTTAACATCTTGGCCATGTTCTGTTATAATCTCCACCCGGCACAGCCAGAAGAGGACTGGCCACCCCTCATAGCCTGGTTCCTCTCTAGGTTTCTTCCTAGGTTTTGGCCTTTCTAGGGAGTTTTTCCTAGCCACCGTGCTTCTACACCTGCATTGCTTGCTGTTTGGGGTTTTAGGCTGGGTTTCTGTACAGCACTTTGAGATATCAGCTGATGTAAGAAGGGCTATATAAATAAATTTGATTTGACTACCTTATACACACAAATCTAAAGGGGTGAATGAGAATATGTACATGTAAGTATATGGATGAGCGATGGTGAAGGTGCAATAGATGGTATAAAATACAGTATATACATGTGAAATGAGTAATGTAGGATATGTAAATAATATTAAAGTGGCATTATTTAGAGCGCATTGTATAAAGTGACTAGTGATCCATTTTTAAAGTGGCCAGTGATTGGGTCTGAATGTAGCAGCCTCCCTGAGTTAGTGATTGCTGTTTAGCAGTCTGATGGCCTTGAGATAGAAGCTGTTTTTCATTTAGTCCGGCGGTTATGGATGGGTAATCAGCAATTGCAGGTGGGTGCGAGTGAACAAACAGCTGACCTGTGCCCCACTACTCCTCCTGCCTACATGCCCAGCCCTCAGACACTCTGACTGTTCAGTGTAAGGAAAACATCCTATATAATAACCAGCTGGGCCCAGGTACCATGTCAGCAATGCACTGCGACCAGCCCCACGCCCTTCATGTATACATCACATAACAGGGTGGATTAAACCCTGCAGAGCAGTGGGTGTGATAGAGAGAATCCAGAGTCCAGATAGTTTATGTGTGCTGTCTATATTAATGAAGAACAGGGCAGAAGCAATCCTTGACTCAAGCTCTGCAACCTACAATGAAATAGACCTCTACTGTTCTCCAGTGGTGATATAATGACATGACTTTCTTCCTTCCTTTCTTTAGGAGCATACAGCTGGCCCCTCAAACTCAACTCTGGACCTCGAAGCCATTTCCACCACAGGAGGTTGTGGTGATGGCTGGAGCAGAATCAGTGGAATGGTATCAAATACATAAAACATATGGTTTCCATGTGATTGATGCCATTCCATTTCCCCCCCGACACATAAACTACTGCAATACTGATACTGGAGGCTGAGACAGGAGGGATCAGGAGACACTGTGGCACCATTCGATGATACCCCCGGACAGGGCCAAACAGGAAGGATATAACCCCACCCACTTTGCCAAAGTACAGCCCCCACAACGCGAGAGGGATATCTTCAATTATTATGAGCCGTCCTCCCTTTCATCAGCCTCCTGTGAGAGCCACTGCATGTTTTCATTGTTCCCGCCTAATTAGGAACTCATTTAGACCTGGGACACCAGGTGGGTGCAATTTATTATCAGGTAGAACAGAAAATCAGCAGGCTCCGGACCTCGTACCAGAGGTGGGACCAAGTCATTGTTTTACAAGTCACAAGTAAGTCTCAAGTCTTAGCACTCAAGTCCCAAGTCAAGACAGGCAAGTCCGAGTTAAGTATCAAGTCAAGTCTCAAGTCATAAACTTTGAGTTTCGAGTCGTAAACAAGTCATAATGTGCTCTTCACCAAATGTATTACAATTTCATATTTTTAACAAGAGTAATAGTTAGTATATTACATTTACACAAATCATGAATGCTTTAAAAAAATTCTATATATTTATTACTTTCCAAATAAATGTTATATTTCCATGGAAATACATGGGTAGGCATGAGACACGCACACACACTCTCTCTCTCTGTGTGGTTACAGTAGGCTAACGTATGTCAATGGTTTTAGAAACAGCAGTAACATCAGGCAGGATATAGGCTACCAACTGCCTAGCCAGTTGTAGCTCAATCTTGGGTGCAATGATCACATTCCCGCTCTGACTGACTGTGTGGAGGCTCATTGATTTTACGTTACGTTAGCCTACATGATACACCAGTAAAGTAATAAAATATATAGCTGTCGGCTATATTAGCCACGACTTATCATTCTTTGTGCAGCTTCAAATGTTGAACAAAGTTGGAAATTGTTGCGCCTCCGTCTGTAATTTTCTTCCCACATGTTTTGCAAGTTGCAATCGTTTTTTTGTTGATACAGCATCATCTTTATATCCGAAAATAATAATTTGGGGTATCATCTTTCCAAGGGCTCCATCTGAATTCACCCGCCGACATTCCTATGCACTGCCACACACAACTTTTTCTCAGCTGGCACAATTTGATTGGCTGCTGTCCGATTCAAACTGTAATCCGTTAAATGAAGAGTTGATGCCCTGCACACTTTTTTTAATAGCATCATTTTTAATATTTGGGCTTGGGGAGGGTATCAGGTCGAGTCATAAGGCTCAAGTCCAAGTCAAGTCACGAGTGTGATGTTAAAGTCAAAGTCGAGTTGCAAGTCATCATATTTGTGACTCGAGTCTGACTCGAGTCCAGACCTCTGTTGAATACCCTACGCAGGCAATCGACGACTCCTCTCTATAACACTCTGTTCTGGGCTTCTCCAGGTCATTCCACCCCATGCCAGATCTTTTGTCATCTGCTTCAAGCGCTCACCTCCAGGTGTTTTGTGGATGCCCTCTCTTCTATTTCCCTAGCGCAGGGGTATTCAACTCTTACCCCATGAGGTCCGGTGCCTAATGATTTTCTGTTATACCTGATAATTCATTGCACCCACCTGGTGTCCCAGGTCTAAATCTATCCCTGATTATAAGGGAACAGTTAAAAAACTCTTAGAAAGAGGAGGAAGGGAAGTGCTACTAAGGTACACTATAGTACATTTTGGTAGATAGAAGGTGCTCTTTGGTAAAAGGGGTAAATTGGTCATCAAAAAGAAAGGAGGACCAATTACTAATAAAGGCATTTTAATTAATTATATGAAGAGTTAAAAAACTCTGTTGAACTGTCTTCAAGGTCCAGAGTTGAGTTTGAGGTCCCGAGCTGCATCCAGTACAGAGCTTGCCTGGTGATGTTGGAGGGGGGTTTTAAGAGGGTGTGGCCAATCCATCCATCTCCATCTTCTCCTTTGGATCTCCTCCTCCACAGAACATGACTGGTGCGCTCCCAACCACCACACCCACACCAATCAACACACCATTACCAACCACCACACCACTACCAACCACCACACCACTACCAACCACCTCACCACTACCAAATACCACACCACTACCAACCACCACACCACTACCAACCACCACTACCAACCACTACAACACTACCAATCACCACCAAACCACTACCAACCACACCAACACCCTCACCAACCACCACACCCACACCAATCATCACACCAACCACCACACCACTACCAACAACAACACCACTACCAACAACCACTACCAACCACTACAACACTACCAATCACCACCAAACCACTACCAACCACACCAACCACCACACCACTACCAACAGCAACACCCTCACCAACCACCACACCCACACCAATCATCACACCACCACACCCACACCACTACCAACCACCACACCCACACCAATCACCACACCACCACCAACCGCCACACAACTACCAACCACCACACCACTATCAACCACAACACCCACACAACCACCAAACACCACACCACTATCAACCACAGCCAAACACCACACCACTACCAACCACCACATTAACTGTCACACCACTACCAACCACCACACCCACACCAACCACCACACCACTACCAACCACCACACCACTACCAACCACCGCCAAACACCACACCACTGCCAACCACCACACTACTATCAACCACCACACCAATCAGCACACCACTACCAACCACCACACCACTAAGACCAATGCCAACCAGCACACCACTACCAACCACAACACCCACACCACTACCACACCACAACACCCACACCAACCACCAACCACCACACCACTACCATCCACCGCCAAACACCACACCATTACCAACCACCACACCCACACCAACCACCACACCACTACCAACCACCACATCCACAACAACCACCACTAAGACCACTGCCACACACCACACCATTACCAACCACCACACCCACCGCCAACCACCACACCACTACCAACCACAACACCCACACCAACCACTATCAACCACCACACCACTACCAACCACCGCCAAACACCACACCACTGCCAACCACCACACCATTACCAACCACCACACCCACGACACCCACCACACCACAAACCACCACATCCACACCAACCACCACTACCAACCGCAACACCCACACCAACCACCACTAAGACCACTGCCACACACCATACCACCGCCAACCACCACACCACTACCAACCACAACACCCACACCACTACCAACCACCACACCCACACCAACCACCACACCACTACCAACCACCACACCCACACCACTATCAACCACCACACCACTACCACCCACTGCCAACCACCACACCACTGCCAACTACCATACCCACACCAACCAAGACACCCACACCGACCACATCACAACTACCAACCACCACACCACTACCAACCACCACACCCACACCAACCACCACTACCAACTGCAACACCCACACCAACCACCAACCCACTGCCAACCACCACACCACTACCAACCACCACACCACTACCAACCCCCACACCAACCGCCACACAACTACCAACCACAACACCCACACAATACCACACCACTACCAACCACCGCCAAACACCACACCACTGCCAACCACCACACCACTGCCAACCACCACACCACTACCAACCACCACACCACTACCAACCACCACACCACCACCAACCCCCACACCAACCGCCACACAACTACCAACCACAACACCCACACAACACCACACCACTACCAACCACCACTACCAAACACCACACCAACAACCACTACCAATTACCACTACCAACCACCACACCACTACCAACCACCGCTAAATACCACACCACTGCCAACCACCACACTACTACCAACCACCACACCCACATCAATCACCACACCAACCACCACACCACTATCAACAACCCACAACCACCACACCCACCACCACATCAATACCAACCACCACACCCACACCAACCACCACACCACTACCAACCACCACACAAACCACCACACCACTAAGACCACTGCCAACCAGCACACCACTACACTCACACCAACAAACACTACCAATTACCACTACCAACCACCACACCACTACCAACCACCACACCACTACCAACCACCGCCAAACACCACACCACTGCCAACCACCACACTACTACCAAACACCACACCCACACCAATCACCACACCAACCACCACACCACTATCAACAACCCCCAACCACCACACCCACACCAACCACCACATCACTACCAACCACAACACCCACACCAACCACCAAACCACTACCAACCACCACACAAACCACCACACCACTAAGACCACTGCCAAACACCACACCACTGCCAACCAACACACCCACACCACTACCAACCACCGCCAAACACCACACCACTGCCAACCACCACACCCACACACCACTACCAACCACCACACCCACACAACTACCAACCCCCACACCACTACCATCCACCGCCAAACACCACACCACTGCCAACCACCACACCATTACCAACCACCACACCCACACCAACCATGACACCCACACCAACCACCACACCACTACCAACCACCACATCCACACCAACCACCACTACCAACCGCCACACCCACTACCAACCACCACTAAGACCACTGCCACACACCATACCACCGCCAACCACAACACCCACACCAACCACCACACCACTACCAACCCCCGCCAAACACCACACTACTACCAACCACCACACCACTAAGACCACCACACCCACACCACTATCAACCACCACACCACTACCAACCACTGCCAACCACCACACCACTACCAACTACCATACCCACACCAACCAAGACACCCACACCAACCACATCACCACTACCAACCACCACATCCACACCCACACAACTACCAACCACCACTACCCACCACCACACCCACACCAACCACCACTACCCACTGCCACACCCACACCAACCACCACACCACTACCAACCGCCACACCCACACCAACCACCACACAACTACCAACCACCACACCACACCACTGCCAACCACCACACCACTATCAACCACCACACCACTACCAACCGCCACACCCACACCAACCACCACTAAGACCACTGCCACACACCATACCACCGCCAACCACCACACCCACACCACTACCAACCACAACACCCACACCAACCACCACACCCACACCACTACCAACCATCACACCACTACCAACCACCGCCAAACACCACACAACTGCCAACCACCACACCCTTACCAACCACCACACCCACACCACTACCAACCACCACATCCACACCAACCACCACTACCAACCACCAACCCACTACCAACCACCACTAAGACCACTGCCACACACCATACCACCGCCAACCACCACACCACTACCAACAACCACACCACTACCAACAACCGCCAAACACCACTACCAACCACCACACCACTACCAACCACAACACCCACACCAACCACCACACCACTATCAACCACCACACCACTACCAACCACTGCCAACCACCACACCACTGCCAACCACCACAACACTACCAACTACCATACCCACACCAACCAAGACACCCACACCAACCACATCACCACTACCAACCACCACATCCACGCCCACACCAACCGCCACACCACTACCAACCACCACACCCACACCAACCACCACTACCAACTGCCACACCCACACCAACCACCACTACCAACTGCCACACCCACACCAACCACCACACCACTACCAACCACCACTACCAACCACCAACAACCACCACCATACCCACACCAACCAACAACCACACCACTACCAACCTCCATACCCACACCAACCACCACACCACTACCAACCACCAACAACCACCACCATACCCACACCAACCAACAACCACACCACTACCAACCTCCATACCCACACCAACCACCACACCACTACCAACCACCGCCAAATACCACACCACTGCCAACCACCACACCGCTACCAACCACCACACCACTATCAACCACCACCAACTGCCACACCAACCACGACACCCACACCAACCACCACACCGCTACCAACCACCACATCCACACCAACCATCACTACCAACTGCCACACCCACACCAACCACCACACCACTACCAACCACCACACCAATCACCACACCCACACCAACCACCACACCACTACCAACCACAACACCCACACCAACCGCCACAACACTACCAACCACCACACCCACCACCAACCACCACACCACTACACCACTACCAACCACCACACCAACCACCACTGAACTAACAACCACCACCAAACACCACACCACTGCCAACCACCACACCACTACCAACCACCACACCCACACCAATCACCACACCAACCACCACACCCACACCACTACCAACCACCACACCCACAACCACACCACTACCAACCACAACACCCACACCAACCACCACCAACCACAACACCCACACCAACCACCACCAACCACAACACCACTACCAACCACCACACCACTTAGACCACTGCCAAACAACACACCACTGCCAACCACCACACCAATCACCACTACCAACCATCGCACCAACCACCACACCCACACCACAACCAACCACCACACCACTACCAACCACCACATCCACTACCAACCACCAAACCCACACCCACACCAACCACCACACCACTATCAACCACCACACCACTACACCACTACCAACCACCACACCACTACCAACCACCACACCACTACTAACCACCACACCCACACCACTACCAACCACCACACCACTACCAACCACCAATATTAATTTTAATATTAAAACACATTACAAAGTCATTATGGAAATAACCTGTTTACTCAAGGCTTGAAAAGTTAACTATAGAACAGGCCATTACAGATATATTAGTTAACTATAAATACCCTGCAAGTTTGTTCACATTCATTGACCAAAATAATTGAATGGATTTATTAATTTCTGTCTCAACACCGCACTTCTGTGTCTGAAAGCGATCAGGATAATGGAACTCTGCATGTTATTATGAGTAAAGAAAACAAAGTAATAACTTTTGTTATTTGTTCTAGGCTGGGCAGCGGTTTGGGTAAAGGTGTAATGAATGCCGTATGTATACCCCCTTCCTAAAGTGTTAACAGCATTTTGTTCAGCTTGACATTAGAGACCCTGTTATTCTACTTTGACTTACATAAATAACCATCTTAGTCATACTTTAACTTTAGGTCCATTTCTGTCTATTAAACATGTGAGGCAAAATAACCACACACTAAACATCATAAACAGAGAAAGAAATTGCAATGGAGAGAAATGTGTTGTTCTCTATGGAACTTGCATATACAGTACCAGTCAAAGGTTTGATTATGATTCCATATGTGTTATTTCATAGTTTTGATGTCTTCACTATTATTCTAGAATCTCAAATATATTTTGATTTGTTTAACACTTTTTTGGTTAATACATGATTCCATATGTGTTATTTCAAAGTTTTGATGTCTTCACTATTATTCTCTAATGTAGAAAATAGTAAAAAAATAAAGAAAAACCCTTGAATGAGTAGGTGTGTCCAAACTTTTGACTGATACTGTACATCTACTGCATTTCTCACCATACAGACAATCACGTGAAAAATTATGCAAATCTTGAAAATAAAAGGCTTCCAGTGAAGAGTACAATAAGTGTCGATTCACAGAACTGACAACAGTGAGCTCAACAAATTATCTTTGTTTTGTTTTACAAAAACTGCAGAAAAGACTTCATCCCAAAAGCTGCACAGCGGAGGAGTGGTATGCTTTCTATTTAATGAAAAAAATATAGAGCAGACTTTATTGTTTTAGAACTGTTGCTGTCATCCCACAGTAGACCTCTAGCCACACACACACACCAAAAGGGTAACACACATGTTACAAAACAAACAACATCAGATACCGTGCCTGGCTGCGTTGTCATTTTGATACCTAGCTGCTAAGGTATCAAAATACCTAGCTGCTAAGGACCACAGCTTAAGAAGGCTAGGTCTTTGGCAGCTCTCTGTGTAAATAGCATACTCCAAACACTTACTCACACCACAAGTATGCCTGCATGCTCTTTTATGTTCTATCTATGAGTCCACCCTCTGTATGTGCTGTTTTGCCAGCTCTTATGATCAGTCACAGAGAGTTGGCAAGACAGCACAAACATATCTGGAACCAGGCTAGTCCATCCCTACTGTCTCACATGGCAACATGGAGAGGAGAGGGTATTGTCTCTGTCTGCAGAGCAGAGCTGGGTCATTTAGCCTTGTCCTCTTCCTGAGTCTCCTCCTCGATCACCATTATCCTTAGGCATGAGATCTGCCCGTTAGCATCCAGCTCTACCCCCTCTACCTGGCTCTGCTGCCCAGCTTCGAGAACATCCCCCTGGGCATTCTCTGACTCCCCCTGAACCACCATTCCCTCCCCTCCCTTCCCCTCCTCCGAGACCATGGTCACATCCATCCCACCATGGACGACCATGGCGAAACCCTCCTCCCCAACCTCAGCCTTTCCTTCTTGGGCCAGCTGTAGCTCCATCACCGCCCCCATGGTCTGGTCGCCCGGTGCAGGGTCGATCTCGGTCACGGTCGTTTGTGCCTGGCTCTTGTCCTCTACTCCCTCCACCAATCCCTCCTGTACCATCCCCTCCTGGTGGAGTACCATTGTCCCACTCTCCACAACTTGGCCCATGGGCTGCTCAACCATCATCTCCCCACTGACGGTCACCTCTCCCTGGGTGAGTTGGACCAGCTCCAAGGGACTCATCATGGTTCCTCCCAGCTGACTTGGGTCCTGGAGGGTGGTGCCCACCAGCGTCAGCCCTTGGGACGGTTGGAGGGTCAGGGTCTCTGTCTTGCCGTCGGCCCCAACCATGGTGGTGATGTATTGGGTGAAGGTCTGGGCGCCAGCGGGTAGGGTGTGGAGGGTCACCGTGTTGTTCTGTTGACCCAGCGTGGCCATGGAGAGGCCTGACAGGCCAGACAAGCCGGACAGGGAGAAGGGCTGGCCCATGGAAGAGAATGAAATGGGGGAAAGTACAGTGAACTGCTGGGGCTGCAGGGTGGCTGTCTGGGGCTGGTAGAGGGAAGAGGAGAGGAGGGTGGTGGAGGCTGGCCGCTGCAAGCGAGGTCGTTTGGCCTTGGGCTTAGTGGGTTTGCCTCCTGGGGTGTGACTGATGTTGTTGTGGGGCTGGGGGTGGCAGAGCTGAGCTCTGAAGTGCTGCTGTCGTCTCTGTTCCTCCAGCTGCAGCTCCAGGTCTGTGGAGATCAGTCAGAGGTCAGAAATTACTCAGGTGGTGCCCTACAGTAATCAACCGTATCAATTAGCAAGTTTGAGGCAAGATCCAAAACAGGTCCATCTTTGCTTTGAATGTAGACTTGGCTTTTTTGTTTCCTGACCATTGACATTAAATAATATGACTAAAATGGAAATGATCCGGAACAAAACATCATAGGAATATTTATATAGACTGCTCAAAAAAATAAAGGGAACACTTAAACAACACAATGTAACTCCAAGTCAATCACACTTCTGTGAAATCAAACTGTCCACTTAGGAAGCAACACTGATTGACAATACATTTCACATGCTGTTGTGCAAATGTAATAGACAAAAGGTGGAAATTATAGGCAATTAGCAAGACACCCCCAATAAAGGAGTGATTCTGCAGGTGGTGACCACAGACCACTTCTCAGTTCCTATGCTTCCTGGATGATGTTTTGGTCACTTTTGAATGCTGGCGGTGCTCTCACTCTAGTGGTAGCATGAGACGGAGTCTACAACCCACACAAGTGGCTCAGGTAGTGCAGCTCATCCAGGATGGCACATCAATGCGAGCTGTGGCAAGAAGGTTTGCTGTGTCTGTCAGCGTAGTGTCCAGAGCATGGAGGCGTTACCAGGAGACAGGCCAGTACATCAGGAGACATGGAGGAGGCCGTAGGAGGGCAACAACCCAGCAGCAGGACCGCTACCTCCGCCTTTGAGCAGGAGGAGCACTGCCAGAGCCCTGCAAAATGACCTCCAGCAGGCCACAAATGTGCATGTGTCAGCATATGGTCTCACAAGGGCTCTGAGGATCTCATCTCGGTACCTAATGGCAGTCAAGCTACCTCTGGCGAGCACATGGAGGGCTGTACGACCCCACAAAGAAATGCCACCCCACACCATGACTGACCCACCGCCAAACCGGTCATGCTGGAGGATGTTGCAGGCAGCAGAACGTTCTCCACAGCTTCTCCAGACTCTGTCACGTCTGTCACATGTGCTCATGTGCTCAGTGCTAACCTGCTTTCATCTGTGAAGAGCACAGGGCGCCAGTGGCGAATTTGCCAATCTTGGTGTTCTCTGGCAAATGCCAAACGTCCTGCACGGTGTTGGGCTGTAAGCACAAACCCCACTTGTGGACGTCGGGCCCTCATACCACCCTCATGGAGTCTGTTTCTGACCGTTTGAGCAGACACATGCACATTTGTGGCCTGCTGGAGGTCATTTTGCAGGGCTCTGGCAGTGCTCCTCCTGCTCAAAGGCGGAGGTAGCGGTCCTGCTGCTGGGTTGTTGCCCTCCTACGGCCTCCTCCACGTCTCCTGATGTACTGGCCTGTCTCCTGGTAGCGCCTCCATGCTCTGGACACTACGCTGACAGACACAGCAAACCTTCTTGCCACAGCTCGCATTGATGTGCCATCCTGGATGAGCTGCACTACCTGAGCCACTTGTGTGGGTTGTAGACTCCGTCTCATGCTACCACTAGAGTGAGAGCACCGCCAGCATTCAAAAGTGACCAAAACATCAGCCAGGAAGCATAGGAACTGCGAAGTGGTCTGTGGTCACCACCTGCAGAATCACTCCTTTATTGGGGGTGTCTTGCTAATTGCCTATAATTTCCACATTTTGTCTATTCCATTTGCACAACAGCATGTGAAATTTATTGTCAATCAGTGTTGCTTCCTAAGTGGACAGTTTGATTTCACAGAAGTGTGATTGACTTGGAGTTACATTGTGTTGTTTAAGTGTTCCCTTTATTTTTTTGAGCAGTGTACATATCTCAATCTCCCTTCCTCTGCCTGAAGTTTCTGAATTAAACATTACTCACTGGTCAGTGTGCTAATGACCTGCTCCTCTCCAGGGTCAGTCTGTTCTCTCCTTACGTTCAGGATGTGTTTGACCGAGTCCAGCAGGCCAAACACCTGGGCCAGGTTACTCAACACTGCCACCTCTACCAGACAGGAATCTGAGATCCATCAGTGGGCAACCAATCACACGGTCAGTAACAACACATCCATCAACCCATCACAGGGTCACTTACAACACATCCATCCATCCCCCCCCTCACTCCCTCATATCATCTGTAACAACACATCCATCAGTCAATCAATTAATCAAAGCAAAGAAGTGTAAACTTTATTCACTTACTAAAGTAAGACAATTCAACAAGACATAAAACGTGTCCCCTATTTGTGGGGATGCCCCACAAAAGACCCATAATGTAGACTTTACATTATTTAATCCCCAGACTTCATCAACAGAAACCAACATTGCACCTGTGTGACACCATATACCCTTAGAAAGTACCTGTACCCTGTACCCTATTCTCTGTGTCTTAGGTGCCAGTACCCACCCGCGTCCTGCAGGGCAGCCTGCTCGCTGCGTAGCTGCACTCCTCTCAGCATCTCCAACAGCTCTGTCCTGATGTTGTCTACCACCTCCCCCATCAGGCCCACGTCAGCTATGCCTTTCCAGAAGTTCAACGTCTCCTCTGGGGGGAACAAAGGCCACAGCAGAGTTCAAAGTAGTTTCTATGCCATTTGAGTAACGAGGTAGAGAGAGATGAGAAAGACCTTAAGTCAATTACATGTGTCACATACTTTCAAATACTTGAGATGTGGTTGGTTTAGCTTGACCGGCATATAGGATGGGCGGAGTTTGCACTTTGGGGATTATTCCGTTGGTTCCATTTTATCGGTCGAGCTAAACCAATGGCACCCAATAGCAAGTATCTGACATAATGTATTTGACCCAGGTATGAACCTTAGATTGATACAAGACTAATGACCAGAAAACTACAATGAACAAAAATATAAATGCAACATGTAAAGTGTTGGTCCCATGTTTCATGAGCTGAAATAAAAGATCCCAGAAATGTTCCATATGCAAAAATTTCTCTCAAGTTTTGAGCACAAATTTGTTTACATACCTGTTAATGAGCATTTCTCCTTTGCCAAGATAATCCATCCACCTAACAGGTGTGGCATATCAAGAAGCTGATTAAACAGCATAATCATTACACAGGTGCCCTTTGTGCTGGGGACAATAAATGCTGACTGCAGGAATGTCCACCAGAGCTGTTGCCAAATAATTGTATGTTTATTTCTCTACCATAAGCCACCAACATCGTTTTAGAGAATTTGGCAGTACGGCCAACCGGCTTCAAAGCGCAGACCCCTGGTGTGTGCGAGGAGTTTGCTATTGTCAACGTCGTGAACAGAGTGCCCCATGGTGGCGGTGGAGTTATGGTATGGGCAGGCATAAGTTACGAACAACAAACACAATTGTATTTTATCAATGGCAATTTGAATACACAAAAATACTGTGATGAGATCCTGAGGACCATTTTGAGGCATATTTTTAAAAAGGTATATGTGACCAACAGGTGCATAACTGTGTTCTCAGTCATGTGAAATCCATATATTTTTTTTATATATGTAACCTTTATTTAACTAAGCAAGTCAGTTAAGAACAAATTATTATTTTACAATGACGGCCTACCCCGTCCAAACTCTCCCCTAACCCGGACGACACTGGGTGCGATTGTGCGCCGGCCTATGGGACTCCCGATCACAGCCGGTAGTGACGCCTGTAGCACTGAGATGCAGTGTCTTACACCGCTGCGCAACTCGGGAGCCAGATTAGGGCCGAATTGATTTATTTAAACTGACTGATGTCCTCATATGAACTGTAACTCAGTAAAATCAATGAAATTGTTGCATGTCGGATTTATATTTTTGTTCAATATATTTGACATCAGAGTTGTGAGTGCAACTACAGGAAATAGTCACTAGTGGGAGCTGTCTGGGTGAAGAACACACCTGATATCTCACTGGTTTCCTTCTTCTCTGTCTCCATGGCTACAGCCCCTGAACTCCACTCCACTGTTCCGGTCAGAATCTCTGACCGCTCCTCTGTTGTCATGGCAACCTGGCCACCATTACCTATCACCACCTGGGCTACATGTCCAACAGGGGAGAGACATGGTCAGCTACACTACTTACAATATTCAATACACAAAATAACACGGATGATTCTGGGTCTGGATGCTTATTGACTGATACTGTATTCCAAACTTGTGTATATATCCCAATGAAAATGTCAAGTTAATGGACATGTGTACAATATCACCAATTAAAAATAAGTTAAAATGGGAGAAAATAGGATTAAAAGTTTCCTTACAGAAAATAACTGCCTGACAAACTTTTAAATTGTTTTGCCACAGACACCCTGAGATCTTTACAGTCCTCAGTGAGGGGTGGGTCTGGTCTCACCTTGTGAGGAGATGGGTGTGGTGAGTCCGCTGCCATCAGGGGGGAAGCGTGTGTTGTTGATCAGTAGGTCAAACTTGGTACTACGACACGTGTTGGTGCACAGAGTGCTGTGTTCATAGAAGTCTAGCTGCCCCGAGTCCATCATCTTCCTGAAGGAGAGAGATTATTCGATAAAGGACAAGAGTGAGGAAAGACAGAGGGAAGAGAAGGGACCCATCATCTACATCAATCACCTCAGGTTGATTTTCCACTCAGACCTGGGATCCTAACTGGCAACCCTCCAGTTTCTGGTCCACCTCTCTAAATTCAAACTACCTCTAGATTATGTCTATCAATCAAATGATCTCAGATCTCTACACAGGTGCTTAGGGGCTAGAGTCTAGCGGTTGATTTGGGACTGGTCGACTCTACTACTCACCTGAGCATGACCCCTCCCATCCGGATAGCTCTTTTCCAGTCCTTCAGTGTAGCCTTCCCAGACATGCGGACAAACTGCTTGGGACTGATCAGTTGGTCTTCATACTGTATGGGGCAGAGGTTATTGGGAGAGAGTTTAGAAAGGAACCATACCTGTTCACTGGGATTACAAACATATACCTACACCACCTTATTAGAAAGGAGACAGCAAAGAACCAACTGGCCAATGAGAAACATTCAACCGATGTCTAAGGCATTGTTAAAGCAAACAACTGGTCCTGTATGGCTCAGTTGTTAGAGCATGGTGTTAGCAATGCCAGGGTTGTGGGTTCGATTCCTGGGGCCACTCATAAGTAAAATGTAAGCACACATGACTAAGTGGCTTTGGATGAAAACGTCTGCTAAATGGCATATATTAAATGGCATGTGACAATCTCTTCTGCTGACATTGTACAAACAGGATTATAAGTATATCAATAGCTGGCAGGCTGAGCTGTTCCTTCTCTGCATACTAACATTTGAAAAACTTGATGATTTGATTTCTGTAGAAAATACAATGACCATGACAATACTAACCTTGACACATTTGACGTTTATTCCAGGACAGACAAACTTCTTGACCAGCAGCACAGCTTTACACTCTCCACATGTGATGGGATAACCCAGCTCTACCTCCTCCCCATCAACTGTGGCTTCTTCTGAAGGAATATTTTTGATGATATACTTTGTTTGTGTTTATTTATGTGTGTGTTTATTTATATATGTGTATATGTTCCTTACCTGGGTATGCCTCCACAGCTGTGTCTGTCTCTCCTGACTCATCCATACTGCAAGGGAAAGTGAAACACAACAAATGAAAATGTTGGCAAAAAACAAAGCAGGGTCTGACTATGTTAGCTCACTAACCTAAAGCCTGGGCAATTAGCTTGGGGAGCCATCATGTGAGCATGGTTCACCGAACCAACTCTGTTACACTAGTCTTGTCCCCTTTTCCCCTATCAGGCCCAAGTAAACATCAGTCTGTACCTACCCTGCTGTGATTGGTTGTAGCTGGAGGATGACCTGTGTGTTGCTGTCCTCATCATCACCATTCTCTTCATCAGTAGCCTTCACCACCACCAGGTCCCCCATGGAGACCGTTGTCACCTCGGTTTGTGCCATCCTCCCAGTGTAGCCTACCGAAGGCCCAGCTGAGTATAGGGAAGAAGAGCACAATGGTTACAAATAAAGTAGATTAGAATAATGTGTGTGTGTGTGTGTGTGTGTGTGTGTGTGTGTGTGTGTGTGTGTGTGTGTGTGTGTGTGTGTGTGTGTGTGTGTGTGTGTGTGTGTGTGAGAGAGAGACAAAGACTACAGGAGGACAGACTGGACAAGGCAGAATCTGGATAAGATGTTCTTAGGGCAGACCATGCTCGTAAACAGATTCAATTGCCTCAAAGTTTCAGCCAATGACAGTATGGTTTTTCAGCATTTTAATCTCCAAAGTGTTACTCAGTTATTCTGTCATATTTAGAAAAGGGGGCACAACATGGTTAATAGCTAGTTTCCTTTTTTACTGGATCTCTACAAAACTTGCTGTGCATAACTTTTAACTAGTAGCTAGCTATTGTTACACCGGATCTCCAAACTGAAACTAGTGTACTGCACTGCCCATACCCACAGAAACGTTGCGTTAGCTAGCTACTAGTTCAACTTTATGCACAGCAAGTTTTCACTATTTTTCTACTGACAACGTTTCTATGGGTATGGGCAGGGCAGTGCATTAGTTAGTCATAAGATCAGGTCTAACATTGATAGCTAATGCACCATTTGCCCGAATAGCCTACACCAGTGAGGTATATATGAACGGCTTACGCCCATGCAATGACAATGTACTATCTTGCTAGCAAGGTGGCGGCTTGTAACTAGCAAGATGGCTAGGCTAACTAAAATAATAGACTCTGGGCAGAGGTTTGGAGCTTAAGCAACCTAAGGCTGAGTTGTTACTAGCCACCTTGGATATTTACATAGTGACGGCGGTTACGTGACGCTTTTTTCTGAACAAGCGTGCGCCCGTTCGTTCAACTTTTTCCTTTTCTCCGCTCTCAAAATTACGTCCCTGTGCGGCAGCACGTACACGAAAATAACAACGCGGCGACGGCGTTGCCCCGCCATTCGGAGCGAGCCCGGGGTGTTGCCCCTTTACAAATACCAAACTCTACGTGGAGATAGACATTACCTAGCATATAAAT
This sequence comes from Salvelinus fontinalis, assembly GCF_029448725.1. Lineage (NCBI taxonomy): Eukaryota > Metazoa > Chordata > Actinopteri > Salmoniformes > Salmonidae > Salvelinus > Salvelinus fontinalis. The sequence goes on from NC_074686.1 coordinate 22,865,245, forward strand.
CAGTTCGCCTTTATAACCCGAATAAACCTAAAATTGCAAAGCCATCGTTCTGAATTTCCTTACCGTTTTTACGAAGTCGAATACATCCCTACAAGCTGCTGGGCATGCGCACTTCGTGCAGTTACACTTCCTGAGATATAGCGCGGCTCGCCAGTCATGCATGCTGCTTCCCCAAAAATAGGTCAAACATAAAACACAAGCCTGTTGACAATCAGTCGCTGTAAAAAAAAAATTTGACAGCAATCATCACTTATTTCACTGACGTTCGGGTTACGACCTGCTTTAGCAATTGAATATTTAATTTTGTGGACCAGTGACACAGGCCTGTCTGTTCGTACAGGCGCCGCACAACAATTGATCTCGACTTTATTGTACAACATATTGGGGCGCAAAGATTCACGATCATTCGCAACCCCAGAAGGTAAAAATTATGCTTCCGAAATCTCTTGATATAGATTCCGCAGGAAAGGTGGAGTAACACTACCTTCCCTGTGCTATACATAGCAGAAACCCTTTTTACGTTAAAACTCACAGTTCTACAATCTGGTCTCGGAACACAGGGACTTCAGTCAGGGTAGAGAATATAATTACCTTTATTTTACGAAACATGTTATGTTTGTGATTTTCAGTTGGGTTAAGCATTTAAACCATATATTAGATGACAAAACAAGAGATATCATTGAATCAAACAGAATTAATTGAATTTTTCTGTAATTTTTCCTGCCGCAAAGCATCATGGGATAAATAGGCTGACCTTGCAATTTTATATCAAATCGACACTACCACCGACCCTCTTACGTCCCATTCCTCCTGAAGTGTGTACTTGTTCACGACTCCCCCGCAAATGTACAAATATTGGATCGGTGTACTGGCGTTTCCATCCATATACCATTCATTTATTTTCAAATCCATGAAGGGAACAAATGCACACTTCAGAAGAAATGTGAGATTGTTTGGACACACCTCTAGGGGTTAATCATTCCGGAATGGGCAACTTTGATTGGGGTCAACAAAAAAAACGGATCTCATCAGTTTATTTAATTGTATTATTATTGGTCCGCGGATTGCCCATCCCTGATCTAGACCAATCTAGACTCGGTACCAGGCACAAATCCATGCTCAGTAGGCTTACAAAATACCTTTACTGTCACTTTCATAAAATAATTAACTTTAAAAAGATATGATCATATAAATGCATCAAGTCTTTCTTTAATTTAACATAACGTTTATTTTATCTTTCACCACATATCAAATAATCACACATTTTGACAGCTTACAAAACCATATGATACAGCTCAGCTAAACTAAATGTACATTAGAAATTGCACAGAGTGATTTGCACTGTCATATTAATGAATTTGCACCTTTAGATTGTGTGTGTCTGCATTTCCTCACTCCAGATGTTTCATTGAGAACCACGGTTGTTTCTACCATAAGTCTATGCATGGTTTCTAAAGGTGAAGCCTGGACAGCAGTGGAGGGTGCAAGTGAAAGCAATATCAGTGAACAGCTTCATTTCCACAAGTGGTATTAATTCGTTATTGTTGTTATTGATTAGTTATACTAATTAACAGTTGTGATTTTCAACAGAGGCTGATGAAAATTAAAACACAACATCACTATTATTACCATACACAGTTTTATGTTTATTAGTTGAAGTTTAGTATTTTATTTGCACTGTGATTCAGCTAAGTAGGTCAGGTATGCAGTTCGGTTGTTACCAAAGGGGGACGCCACAACCCTGGGATGGAGATCGTCAATCATAATATGGCACCATGGACATAATGTTGTTTATTGACTGAATACCCCTTTAACAGTAGAGTACCTTGCCCAGAACATTTAGAATAGAAAATAAATAACATGTATTCCGTCAAGCTGTGAACTGTGATCAGACTTAGTCAGAGGCAAAATAGAGGCATCAACTGCACTGCTGTGATGCTATGTCTAGTTCCAAGCTTGCCAAAAAACAGAATTTGCAAGAAAAATGCATTCGTGATTTGTCATATGTTGTTGTACTATCAAGGACCTGTTGGATACTACAGATTTAAATAGATTGTTTTGTCAATTGATATTCGAGTTACAGTATTATGATATAACTATCATCACAATGAAAATTGCCACTTATTACTTATAATCAACTAAACACTTTCTAAAATATCAATTATTTAGCATTTCTCTGCTCTAAAATCTAAACGTTTCTAGTTCGACTGGCAACGTGTCAAGATCCAAGAACCAAGCTCAATCTCTTCTTTCAAGTCCTTGAGCCTGATTAGGCTGTTGAATATAGCTGGTGCTCCATCTCAGTGACATGGGACTTTCTCCAGATACAACTTTTTCATAGACCATCATCGGCATCATCATCACAGCTTGCTATTTCCTGTTTTCTTCATATCTCATGTAACAATACAACCAATAAGAATCCTTATCAAATTCAGTGATCGGGAATATTCACTGACTGCATTCACTGACAAGCAGCTGTATTACAGCACATATTATCATTATTGTAAGCATTAAAAATACAGCTGTACAAAAGAAACCCTGTTATAAATTACACACAAAGCTGAAAAATGGAAGAGGTACATACCATAAGGAACATGATTTAACATTAACTTCCTTTGTGGATTAGAATGGAAATATTTGCTGCTTTTCAAAAGGAGTTGAATTGCGATGACCAAACAGACAGCAGCCTAGATTATCATACCTCTGAAACCATGTCTGAAAAATATAATTCTCAATTCCCATACATTCCCAGGCAAGACTGTTTTTGTTCATTTAAAGGGCATGTCTCTTCTCCCTAGGCCTCGGGTATTGCCTTCTCTTTGTAGATGTGTCCTTCCTTACCACAACAAGAACATGGATCAATATAGATTGTCATAGATATTAGTTAGCCAACTGATTTAACTTTGAAAGAAATGAGACATGGGTTATGACCTGTGATAACAGAGGTTTAAATAAAGTCTGTGAATGTTCACTAGAGCTGAAAAACTGACCACGGCATAACTATAAACCCGGTTAAACCCATGAGTGTGGGAACAAGTAAACTATGTTTGCATCAGACTTTGTAAAGCAAGAGGCAAAACCATACGGACTGTATGTAGACAAACACATACTGTTGTCAAGAAATTGTTTGCTGAGGCTTAGTAAGTTGTTTGCGAGAATGTATATAAAGTCTTCCAAAAGATTAGTTAGTTAGACATTCCTTTCAATAAGTCAAGTCGCATGACCATGATACAGCCCGTATGCTCCTGGACCTTGCCCAATGACCACTGAAACACAAAACCAACATAGAACACAATACTATAAAGTCACTGTTGCTGAATGCACAATGTCTCTCCTGTCATCTACAGTGTGTGAAGTGTCTGGTGAGGTGTGGTGCTGGTGAGAGGTGGACAAGGTGAGCTGAGGGGAAGGAAGGAAGGAAGGAGGGAGGTAGGAGGGACCAGGCAAAGTGAGCTGTTATCTAGGCCCTGAGCCATGGCTGTACACTCCTATGGTAACACCAGAATCTACAGCCAAGTCTCAGCGCAACTGTTATCTGCACTGGGGTTTGCTGTATAGAGGTAGTAACCAAAGAAAACTAGAGTTATCTTCCTATGCCTCTCTGCAAGTAGAAAGGGCCTATAGTCAGAGCAGTGCAACATTCTGGCTGTCTTGATATCGGAACCATTCTGATGGAGCATGGAAGCCATTAGGGCCGAAATGTCATGTTCTCAACCAGATAATGTAATAATGCCAATAAATTGCTATTATGGCTACAAAAGCCCCATGTGAGCAGTCTTAAAGTCAGCCAATACCTCTCTCCAGTTAAAGGAAAATTGTTTGGTGTGGTTTTCCCCCTTGAAGACCCACTTTGGAAGGTTTGTTTTGTTTTTTAATATGCCATATAGTATACAAATACAAAGAGTGGCTACCAAATGGTTTGTGGCTTCAGCAATGCACGACAAATGATAGATATGTTTTTTTAAATGTTGAAAACATTACTCGTCTGCTCTGAAGTAGGAAGTCCACAACATGATGCAACATGAAAATTATTTGGCTTATGTGCACTTACATAGATTAGTAGTCTACAGGACCATATTGATTAGCAGGGAACGGGGGGTCGTGGTGACACATATAGAGTACAGTCTATTCTCCCTGCCTATTGTCAGTGACCTTTTAACACCAGAGCTAACCATACCGAACATGATGTACAGTCTCAGGGGACTGCAGGCAGAGCAACGACATATGCACACACACACGCACAGCCAAACAGGAGCCAACCAACAACAACGTAATAGGAGTGATGCCAGACCGCAATAATGCATTGTCCGCAAGTCCAGACCTTGCCTGCTTGAGACTCCAGTAACTCCTGCGGCAGCATAGGGCATCCAGGAATGAATAGGATATGTACTGGAATAACTCAAGGCCTGATCTCTCTCATACAGGTGTCTCTGGCTGCAGCCCAATTCTGATCTTTTGCCCAATTATTGGCAAAAGGACTTTTCTCATTGGTCAAATGAACAATAATTGGACAAAATAACAGAATTGTCTGCCTGTGAAAATGCAGCCTCTGTGTCTGCCTTACCTAACTGGGCCCAAAGCGACCCAGGTGATGCTAATTTTTGTACGTTTAGCATGTACATGTATGATGCTTTTCCACTGCAAGGATTTACACTGGTGTTTGACTCAGACTACTAAAGACTCAGACTCTTGTGTTTGTAGAGAAGCTTTTGTCACATCAAGATCTATACACAGGATGTGTATTGTGTACTCCCATCAGAAAACAGGCCCATCCTTACCTCTGTAGGAACTGATACAGAGGGGACTGGCATCCTATCTACACTAAGCATAGGGTGACACGTGGACGCATGACGATGATGTCATAGGACAAGGGCCTCACTTTAGACTGTGGCTTAATTTCGATGGGAAACTGACTAAACTGTGAAACGATGTGAGATACTTGTGGAGATAAGAGAGGGAGAACAACAGTGGAGACACGAGTCGTGTTTATTAGGGCACATATCGGAACACGTTTTCTAAAACGTTTCGCAACGGGAAATAAAAATGTGCGTTTCTTATTGGACAATTCCAAGTAGTCCCTCTCTTTTTCAGTCCGTTTTCTTCCATTTGGTGCCTAATGAAACTGACCATGGATGAGGTCAGGGGTCAGAGATCGAGGCTCAGTCTTTCAGCAGTTGCAGCTCTTCTCCCTTGGCTCCACCTCAATGTCCTCTTCGCCCGGGTACAGGACCCCGGTGGTGAGGCCGCTCTTCACCCCATCCCATCCGTCCCTCGTTGTGATCTCCCCCATCTTCATCAGCTCATAGATGTCCCTGCTGAGCAGCTGGAAGGCCCGGTCCACGTTGCTGTTGCACTTAGCCGACGTCTCCACATAGCGGATCCCCATCTCCGCCGCCAGCTGCTCAGCCTCGTCCCGCGTCACCTTCCGGTCCTTGTTTAGGTCGCTTTTGTGGCCAATCAGAATGTAGACCATGTGGTGCGGCAGAATGTGCTCGCTTACTTCCTTGTGCCATTCCCTCACGTGGTCGAAGGTCTTGCGATTGGTCAGGTCGAACACGAGGAGCCCGCCCACTGAGTTACGGTAGTAGGAAGTAGTGATGGACCTGGAAGATGGAGTAGGAGATGTTACAATTCAGCTCTGACCCATAGTGAAACGTGAATTTCAACAATGCTGACTTGAATCTCAGTGTAACTCGGAACCAAACTACACTCATAGCATGACAACAGCCATATAGGAGTTGGCGAAACAGCATAACAAGATCCGTGACTCCTTGCAGGTCCAGGGAAAAACATCACTTGTGGCTTACAAAGGAACGATAACAGTACAGACCTGTAGAGACATTTCATTCATGCCACTGAGAATCTATTTTAGGTGTGTACTGTGAACCTCCTAGGGGAAAACAGTCTTTCTTCCATAATATTCTGTCAGAGACATGCAGGTTGGCTTCAAGAGGAAAGGGAGATCTGAGATCAGAGTCTGCAAACACAGTTATAATGATCTTAGAGGAATTGTATCTGAGACTTCAGGCATCAGTGGGGAATGAATTATGTTGTTTACATGTTTTTTTCAACTACAATATACTGGCTCCTGGATGGCTACTGTATATGTCTGGGCATTGCAGACTAGGCTTCAACGAGGCACATTACAACATGCATGTAGAGAGAGAGAGAGACATGCCTGCGGATTTACAGGCCATCTCAGCAGCAACAAACGACACTTACAGAATAACTGGATTTGAGTGTACTCCATCCAAAGACAAAACCTTCTTATCATTGTATTATAAAGGGATATTTAATTTGTGTATTACACAAAACAATATCAAGGCGAGGTTGTTGCCCATCATCCGTGAATGAATGTAACTGATGATGCGCCACAGTTTGGTGACTGTTTTTATGATGGAGATTGGAGTAAGGGGCCTCCGTTATTACAGTCATAGGGTAAAACATGACTGACGATGACTGACCTCGTTTCTCTAGAGAGAATAGAGAGACAATAAAAACGAATATTTTTCTCCACTGTTATTCACCAAAAATTGTAAACCGATCACAATAGATATCGTGAGGGTTTGTGCGTGTTACTTATTTGATACAATTCGGTTAATTTATACTGATGGAAATAATGAATTACATGATCTTGTCAACAGATTATCGATAACAGATATAGGCCTAGGATAACATTTATTGTCTACATCTCACCTGAATCGTTCCTGTCCAGCCGTGTCCCACAGTTGAAGCTTGATTTTAATCCCTTGCTCAATGTCTAACGAACGGGTATAAAAATCCACACCGACCGTTGGATCCGCTACATCGCTGTAAATTCCATCTGTAAACCGCTTCAGCAAAGACGATTTCCCTACGGTCGAGTCTCCGAGCAAAATTATCCTGAACTGATATTGCCACAAAATATCCATGACATGGCTAGAGAGAGACCCACAATGGTGGTGGTTCTGAAACAAAGCTGCGCAGCACGTTTTGTTTACAAAGCCAGTGACTGCTGCTGCCTATTGCCTTACTGGTCAGACAGAGATGGGAGCGCCAGCGAGCAAAAAGCGATAGTGCTGCAGTCATGTGATAGGCTACCTACCCAGGTCCATGCACGGGCTTTATTATAGGGCCTATTGCTTCAGAACATCACCATAAAAATAATATAACGTCACATTTATGTTATGACAACTCTATAGCTTTATTGTATTGTATTCTAGCCTATGGGCCAAGACCACGAAGCGTAATTTCGATAATGAAAATATGAATTGTACGTGAGGCCTATACAGTGTGAAAATATAGTTAGATAGCAGATGATAAGGCAAGCTGTTATCTGACTCTCAAATTGGTGTGAAATTCAATGGAGCCTATGCCTAGTCCGTCTATAAATTGCTTATTGACTTGACATGGCCATGACGGCATAGCATGAGCTGTAGGCGAAACTATTTCCTGCGCTGTACACGAATTGTGATATGCATTGCATGATATTCTTGTATTTGTTTTGTTATGTCCGTTCGAAAGGCAAATCAATTCTGTCTTTTCAATTAAACTTTAGTCGCAGCAGTCATGGAACTGTCCCTGGTGCTGAAACGTTGAGACCGGTTTTTGGCGTCAGTCAGTGTGTGCGTTTGTTGGGTTGTTGACTTTGCTCAGTTGAAATCTAGTTCTCACTTAGGCTTGCCTAACAGCATTGATTATAGTAATCACTTTCAACACTATTGGCCTACTAAATATATACACCTCGATTGCATAGATGTTCTACTATCACGAGAATTTCTATCTCAATGTTCTAACTGAACTATTTTATATCTCTGTCTAATTCCTTAAGGTTGTAAAGCTCCAGTTCAAATATATAGACAGTCTCAACCTGCAACAGATCAATTCTTTATTCAGAGAGCGCTCTATCTTCAAAATGAGAACACAGTCGTTTTATAGCACACACACAAATAAACTCACATCAGTAGAAACTCCACCTCGCTTTAGGTGGGCTGTATTTTCCCACAGTTCACATACATTGTTTATCACACTTCTGCAACATGTTTCATCATCTTCTGCAAGCCGTTTCTAACAGTTGTTCTCCTCCCTAGGCTGGGGAGGCCTCTTTCCAGTTATTAGTTTCACCGTTATCACAAGTCCACAGTTCAGTTGTCCTTGAATGTCTCAACTATACCCTGCTCATATTGCGAAATAGTAACACAATGGCCTAGTCTTAAAAGGTCTAGTCACACACGTTATTGGATTATGACTCTAACACATTTCATACAATTATATGCTTTCAGGGTGGAATACTTTAGTCATTATCTTAAACATAAAAATTATTCTATCACCTACAGACCTACACATCCATTTTCAAAAGTGTAATTTCCCATTGTTGCCTACTCGTATAGGCATAGGACGTCTGGAATAAATACTAGTGTGTGGCCTTTATCAACCTCAGATGCCTTAATCCAAAAATCACAAGTGTTGGCACTGGCAGCAATCCATTGATTTGTCTTGGTCAGAACTACATTGACCAGGCGTAATAAATTAGCAATAGCTTCAAGTGAAAATGTTTTTGTTTGCCTCTCTTCAAACAGGTATTTCTGTTTGGGTTTTCATTTTTTTACCCCGTCTATTTTCGTTGTATTATTTGTTCATTATTTATAGTTAGTCTTATCAGTAGCCATTAGCTATATAATTTCTGACACATTCTAGCATTGGTAGCTATGTTGATAGCGGTCTATGATTTATGGCGAACGTCATATACCGTCATACATCTCGTCCATGTGACACATGTGGACCAATCGCCAGGTTGTCCCACACTATATAAACCAATAGACGGCGGGTTTTCGCTCTCTTCAGTTCAAGCTAAATACAAAGGTGAGTTACCAGCAAAAGCGTTATCGCTTGACAGCACCTTTTATATTCAAGTGAAAGCTGTTTAACTTATTTGCCAATATTACATGTCTTGGGAAAAGCATGTACTTTAATGTTCGAATGGGTTTTCTGGGGGTTGTTATCGGTTCCTAGGACTGGTAGACTAACTTCCGGCGGGACCTGCACGTTATTGTGACCTAGTTTGCTATAGCCAGTTAAGTTAGCAACTAAAGTAGTTTCTGTGAACCTTGTGGGCAAGCTTATGTTAATCGTGAAGTTACATGTACTGTTTCGAACATGCTTACCTACGCTAGTTCAATACTCATTGTTAACTAACTACGTTGGCCTGTGATTTCCACGTGGCCGCTGCTGCTCGCGGCCTTTATCGATGCCGATTCAGTCCATTCTTCCCGCTGAATCGGTCGACAAAAGAGCCATGGTTTTACCGACGGTTGCTGTGAAGGTCTAATTTATCAGCAACAATTTGGGAAAGAACGGTGACAATTTTAGTGAGCCAGCAACTATGGCAAACGATGTCAAACATTGAGTAGATTGTTTTACAAGCAATTGTTAGATTGTGCAGTGAGTGTAGCTAACTAGCTGTGTGGACTTAAGGTTAGCCCTACTGAGTACCTCATTGATCTCTGCTTCTAGGTGGACAAACTCCATACGATAAACCCTGCCCAACCCAATATGGCTGCATTGCTACTGCAGAATAGGTGAGCAGTGTCAATGAACTATGATCTCTGTACAACCCATTATAAAACCCAGGCACCTATCGAAGCCGTTCCTGCATTCTTGTAGCAGACATGGTCAACATGATGCCAAAAACAATACTTTCACCGACGGTCGCTGTCCAGTTCGAAAGTAACTGACGCAGCAACATTAAGGGGAAGGACAGTCCATGCACCATTGTACTTAGAAAATGTGGATGTATTGGTCATATGATGGATTACGTTTTCTAATTGGATTGCTTCCCTATGCGCTCTAAGCCCAATGGTATCTTCTGAGCAGTCCCCCGACGGTGGATTAACAAATGGATATGCAGAAGGTACGTTTATGCAGGATGATTTCAAGACGTTTCACCATCCTTCATTCTGGCTGTGATGAGACACTTGCCCTCACTTAGAGGAGTGCCTCGATGCTGAGAACTTCTTAGTACTCGTCTGAGCCCAGATATATCATTTACTTAACTGAATGTAAACTGTTTTGTTTTGGCTATACAACAAAGTATATTTTTACCTGATCCTAATCTTCTAATGCTCTACAGGATTAGTTAGTCTGAAGACCCTATAGAATGGGATTAGAATGAACCAGTGGACGTTCTAATTGGAGGTAAAAAAATAAATAAATAATTACATCTATGTTTTGGCTGTGATGACAAACTTGCCCTCACTTAGAGTACCTCTTTGATGAGAATTTATAGTACTCGTCTGAGCCAAGATATTGCAATGAGAGCAAATTGGTGTGTTTTTACTATGTAAATAAACATGTAGCTGTCTAACCTGACTCACAATTTTCTCTATAGGCTTAACCCCAGATGCCTTGAGAATTAACCACTTAATATTCTGAAGGTAATTCAAAATGTCTGCCTTTCATTCTGTCTGACACACTTGCCCTCATTGTCTTGATAATTTAACCTACCTGGATAAATGAGGACATTCCACTATTCAACTTCTGAGCCTGTTTAATGGAAATTAGCCTAGATTGATCATCCCAATAAGGTCACTTTGTTTCTCATCAGGTCTCGTACCAACTGAAATGGCAGAGGTGACGACCCAATCGCCTAGAGATTGAACAGCTGGTAAGTTTTTTTTTTTTTTTTTCAAGTGTTGTCTGGTCCCCATGGTAGCATGCTATCCTAAGGACCCGGGCTCTGTCTGTAGCCTCTGGTTCTCCAAGTGCATGCCAGAGAAATGGGGAGTCTTTGACTGTCCTAGCCTCTCTGTGTCTGAGGTAGTCACTCTACTGTCCTACAGATGTTTAGCTGCATCTTTGAACCGTAGTAATGTAGCTTCGATGGTTCCACAATGTAAATTCTGCCATTAGCGCTTAATTTGTGCACTGCTGAATTTCTAATGTCTGACTGGGTCTTTCTGCAGGTATGGAGGTAAAAGTGTGCCTCAACACTTGAGATGAAATGGCCCATCCAGGTCCCTTGATGGGAATGTCCATCTGTAGGTATATACTGAACTATCATTTTGGGGGGTTAAGCGCTTGTGATTAATCTTCAGATCAATGCTGATGCCTTATGTGACTGCTGGATGAAACATGCGGATATGGGACTTAGATCAGAGTAATTCCTTGGCCATAATGTATGTGTATATATCAAGATGCTGAACTTATTTAATTTGCAGGTCTTGCAACTGCCTCTGGGTGAAATGACTAGCATTGACCAATTACACTTCAGCGTTGATATACTCGTAAAAAGGGTTTTAAGGTACTTCTACTTTGCCTCATGCTAATCACTGAATTATCTGTGCAGGCTCTGGTGTGTTCTGATCAATGATTGATACCTTTTAAAATGTGACTGATGGATGAAACATGCGGATATGGGACTGAGATCAGAACGCTACCTTCAAAGTGTGTACGATACAAATTGTCTCAGCCACTAAAACATTACTTTTATTCTCAGGTCTTGTGAAAGGAATGTCCTACACAAGGGCTTTCTCTTGCCAGCATAACATCAGCTGTTATGCTCTAGTGGGAATTCCACTAACGGTATGTAGCTGCTGCTCACATCCGTCACAATGACTAAATCATTTGTGCTATAAGAGCTCAAGTATTGATGGAAAAATATTTGTTCTTCACTGCAAAAAAAATCTTGTCGTGTGCATCCTTTCAGTAAAATAAAATGAATTAACCCTGAAATGTACAGACCTCATTTCTTGTCATAAGTGTTTCAATGAAAAGAGAAACTCGACCAATCCATGTTTCATCTCAAGGGATTTGTCCCAGGTAAAGAAAGTCACATCTTTAGTACTGCGTAAGTGTATTGAGGCATGTTTGACCCAAAACGACAGTTACATTTCACAGCATATACATAAACATCTTTAAGAGCTTTAGCCCTTGATCCTCCATTTAGAAATGGATTTCCTTTTACATCTCTTCATTGTTCCCTTCCCTCTGCAAGAAAGGAAAATTATGGGCAGTTAAATGGTTAGCAGTTGGGTAGCCTAGAATCCAAACTGACATGCTAAAGTCAGAATTAAATATTAGTGTTGCTTACTTGTCACAAATTCCTATGAGGACTCAGTTATTTCCGGGTCTGGGGAGCTGCTGCCGCTCTGATCACTGTACGTGTCCCTACAGAGATGGTATTCAAACGACACAATATTAATTTGCCAGTTCTCGTACCTTTGACATTCACTGCAGAATTTAACACAGGTTTAGGACTCATACTGAGTTACCGTGGAGACAGACAGCAACCCTTCTGTAGGTAGCTCTGTAGTTTCCCGGCTGATGCCAGCAGGAGGCCAAAGTAGGGAGGCGATGGTTTGATGGGGCGAGAGGTGAACTCAGGGTGATACTGCACCCCTACAAAATACGGATGATCTAGAAATAAAAGCAGAGGGATGTGTGAGTATAAAAGGTACATGCAAACCAGACAAACCATTTTGTCTACACATGATCCCAGACACTTACCGTCTAGCTCAATGACTTCCATTCGCTCTCCTTCTACATCTTGACCCACGAAGTGAAAGCCTTTCCCCTCAAAGTGATCCTTCAGCTCTGGGTTCACCTGAGACCAGAAACAAGGTAAGCACACTGAAACACTAGTGACATGTAGAGAAGGTATATAAAGTGATGTGAACATCAACCTCAAAGCGATGTCGGTGTCTCTCATCCACGTACTCAACATCTCCGTAAAGTCTTCCTGCAATTAAACACAGCTGGAAAGTTCAGACCCCTTGACTTTTTCCACATTGTAAAATGGATGAAAGTCCCCCCCACCCCACCCATCTACAACCTATAATGAAACAAATTCATTAAAAATAAACTGACATTTACATAACTATTCAGACTCTTTACGCCATTCTTGGGTATGATTGTCAGGTTGGTTCGAGTCCGTGCTCTGGCTGGGTCACAGACTTGTCCCGAAGCCATTCCATTCCTGTTGGAAGGTGAACCTTCGCCCCCAGTCTGAGGTCCTGAGCAGGTTTTCATCAAGGATCTCTATACTTGATCCTGACTAGTCTTCCAGTCCCTGCCGCTGAAAAACCTCCCCACAGCATGATGCTGCCACGTAGGGATGGTGCTTGGCATTCAGGCCAAAGAGGTCAAATGGTTTCATCAGACCAGAGAATCTTGTTGATCATGGTCAGATTCTTTAGGGGCCTTTTGGCGGGCTGTAATGTACCGTTTACTGAAGAGTGGCTTCCGTCTGGCCACTACCATAAAGGCCTGATTGATGGTGGTCTTTCTGGAAGGTTCTCCCATCTCCATAGAGAAGCTCTGCCAGTGACCATTGTGTTCTTGGTCACCTCCCTGACCTAAGCCCTTCTCCCCAGCTTGACCGGGAGGCCAGCTCTGGAGTCGTGGTGGTTCCAAACTTCTTCCATTTAAGATTGATGGATGCCACTGTTGTTGGGGACCTTTCAATGCTGCAGAAATGTTTTGGTACCCTTCCCGAGATGTGTGCCTCGGAGCTCTATGGACAATTCCTTCGACCTGACATGCACTGTTAACTGTGTGACCTTATAAAGACAGGTGGTAGCCTTTCCAAATAATTTAATTTACCTCGGGTGGACTCCAATCAAGTTGTAGAAACATCAAGGAAGATCAATGGACACAGGATGCACCTGAGTTCAATTTCAAGTCTCATAGCAAAGGGTCTGAATAGTTCTGTAAATAAGGTATCTTTTTATTTTTTAAATATAAATGTGCAACAAAAAAAACGCTTTCGCTTTATCAATATGAGGTATTGTGTGTAGATTGAGGAAAATGTTTTATTTAATCAATTTTAAAACAAGTCTAACATAAGAAAAAGTCAAGGGGTCTGAATACTTTCCGAATGCACTTTATAGTGTGTGATTATGACTGACTTTACTCTCAAAGTTTGGTCTCTTACTTAGTATACTGTTGGTGGTCTTGAAAATGGTCCGTCTCTTTCCCAGCCTCATGGTCCCACCCATCTGCCCAGGATTGTGTTCTGGCATGTCAATCACCTAGAAAGAACCAGTAAGGAATCAGATTTCTTTTTGTTGGCCTTCACAACCAGTAAAGGGGAGGGGAGATCTTATGAAGGTGGAACCTACAACAGCATGCTTTGATTCGGGATGAAACTCTGTAGAGTTGGCATCTTCCCATTGTAGCACATTCCTGGCAAATTCACACAGCCAGCTGCATCCCTAGACACACACCTGCAAACCCATAGGAGTCAGGTTAACGCTGCACATACATGAAGGAATGTGAATGGAAAGCTTTAATTCCATCCTTAGGTGTAATTTGTTCCTTGATCTAAAGACTGCATCCTCATGGCTGCCTGCCACCGATAGACAATTCTGTACCTAGGAAGGGTTTCTTCTGTTTGCGTGCCCAGTTGATGGCGTGGATCTTCCCCTCTGTCCCTCTGACTCCAAACCCCCCAGGTACCAGGATGCCACTGTGGAGGGAGGGAAACACCATCATCATGAACATAGTCACAATACTGACCCTGTTCTCTACCAGTCCAACTGACCCCCTGTGATGCCATATCTCAGTGTTTCTCCCCATGGGAAACTGAGCCCCGGTCTAAATAATCGAGCGCTACCAGCCTGCCCGCCACACCCACCTGTCAGACATCTCCTGTCAGACATCTCCTTCCACTTGGTGAGCATGTTTAAGTTCAGGCATACCCTATTCAACTGGATGAATCAGCTGTGCTGGTACTGGACTACCGTACATAAAATAAGTAGAACTGGCTGGGGGTACAAGAGGATTGGAGAATACAAGATGCCACATCCCACTGCTAGACCTTCTACCCCAGACCCCACCATACTTACTCAGCACTGCAGAGTTTTTGCCACGCCTCATGGTACTTCACAGGCTCCTCCTTCAGTGTGTTTGGCTCCAGGTCTGCTGAGTCAATATACTGAGAAAAATAGATGACGGGAGGGGGAGACATGAGAATGGTTTGCTATTGACCCGATAGGACGTAGCTTATCCAATACTGAACAAATACTTAACTGTAACTCAGTAAAATCGTTTGTTCATAGAAGGAAATCAGTCAATTTAAATCAAATTCATTCGGCCCTAATCTATACATTTCACATAACTGGGCAGGGGCGGTCATAGGGTCATCCACTAGGGAGCCAGGCCAAGCCTATCAGAATTAGTTTTCCCCCCACAAAAGGCTTTAAAGACAGAACACTCCTCAGCTCTGTTGGACATTCCAGCTGTCAACATGCCAATTGCACACTCCCCCAAAACGTGACATCTGTGACATTGGGTTGTGACAATTGCACATTTGAGTGACCTTTTATTGTCCCCTGCACAAGGTCTACCTGTGTAATGATCATGCTGTTTAATCAGCCTCTTGATATGCCACACCTGTAAAGGTGGATTGATTATCTTGGCAAAGGAGAAATGCTCACTAACAGGAATGTAAACAAATTTGAGCAAAATCAGCTTTATGTGCATATGAAACATTTCTGGGATCTTTTATTTCAGTTCTTGAAAAATGGGACCAACACTTTAAATGTTGCGTTTATATTTTTGTTCAGTATAGTTGACATGACTGCACAAACAAGTAAGACTTAAACATGAAATCACACTTTATAGCAGCAATCTTCTTCAAAATAAAACCTTTTCCTGAGGACATCCAAGCCAGAGGAACAGTATAATTTAACCTTGCTGTGTAAGAAACTAAATAGAAAAAGATGCACTGTCAAGCACAGGTTAAGATGCTTTTGGATGTAGGGCTGGTTTTCCAGACACCGATTAAGCGTAATCCTGGACTAGAATGTGCTTTCTACATTGAAAGTGTTTCTTAGGCTAGGACTCGTCTTATTATATGTCCAGGAAACCAGCCAGTAGTGCCTTTCCAAGTGTGTAGTTTGTACATGTGTTTTAGCCTGGCTGTTTGTGTTTTACCTTGATATCCAGTTTGTGGCAGATGGCTAAGGCCGAGTGTTCTAGCGCTTTGATGACTGACGCGTAGGAGTCTGTGAACTTGGTGTATTTCCCCACCAGGGCTATAGAACACTGCTCTAGGAGCCTGTCTGACCTGGGATTCAAAAACACCATAGGCAAAGTTATATGCCGCGTTCAAAACTGAGAACTCTGAAATCCCCAACTTCAGTGCATTCAAGACAACTGGGAACTGAGAAACACTGACATCTTTCGAGAGCTCCCGACTTGAAGATAACCGCCGTCATGATTTGACCCCCTTTTTCAGAGTTCCCAGTTGTCTAAAGCACCAATCATCTGAATACCGGTCACTCCATAGTGCTGCAATACAACAGGTGAATAGGCAGAGCAACCAAACAGCATCATTACATTTCTCTGTAGTTCTCATCCAGATATGTAGTTCTTTATCCAGAGGTCAAACTCAAACGTGGTGGGTCTAAATCAGGGCTGTTCATTTCTGGTCCTGGAGGGACGACACACTTGTTTTTTGTTTCTACCTGGTAGTTAATTGCACTCACCTGGTGTCCCAGGTCTGAATTGGTCCTTTATTAGGACTGACAATTAACAGCCCAGGGCCCGGTTTCCCAAAAGCATCTTAAGCATGGGAAACTGAGCCCCGGTCTAAATAATCGAGTGCTACCAGCCTGCCCGCCACACCCACCTGTCAGACATCTCCTTCCACTTGGTGAGCATCTTCCTGGGGCGTGTCTCTATAGGAAGGTCTAGTCTCTGACAGAAGTAGCCCACCACCCCCTGGTTCTCCAGTAGCAGAGGCACTCTGTAGATGGACGACACGTCTGCCACGCAGATCACCTGGGAGAGGAGGGGAGAGCTAACACTCAGTCACAACTAAAGGCTTCAGTGGTTGTTTATTCATCTTTCCTTGATTCCTCACATCCTCCAAAGGGAGATTTATTGGACCTTCTCTAGTACAGTAGAGAAGGAGATGACAAGGTAGGATGTGAGGAATCACTGGGAAGATTTATTGAGCCAGTGTCGTTTCATTCTAGTGTGTGACTGTACGATCAGGTCTTACCTGTTCAGGTTCTACATGACAGAACATGGAGATCTTCTCTTTGACAGAGTTCTCCAGGGGAGTGGAGCAGCGACACATGATCTAGAGGGAATTGACAACACAAACAATCCTTGCACTAAATGTACAAATGGACAGAAAAGTGGTTATGACGGCTTGCTAGGACTAGAAAAACTTGGGTTAATTTAAACTCACCAGATCAGGAGACAGGCCGAGTCCTCTGAGCTCTCTGACACTGTTCTGAGTGGGTTTGGTCTTCTGCTCTCCTGTGGCACTGGGCTGTGGGACCAGGCTGACGTGGATGTTACAGAAGTTCTCCCTCTTCACCTTGAACTGGAACTGCCTGAAGGCTTCGATGAAAGGCATGCTCTCGATGTCTCCCACAGTGCCTCCTAGCTGCACACATAAAACAGACATACCGGGATACACAATTACACAGGAATACAACTAGTAACTAGCCAGCCTGAAATGACTCCAAGTACATATGTCACACTATTATCAAACCAATAAAGGTTCTCTGGAAGTCATTGATCTACCAGTGTTAACCATAATCTTTACCTCGATGACACAGATCTGAGGCTCCACACCGTCATCGTCAACAGGTACTATGGCCTGACGCATCACCCACTCCTGGATCGCATCAGTGATGTGGGGCACCACTGCAAGGATATACCAAACAGGGACAGTTAGTCTGGAGATGCAGAGAAAGTGACAAGAGAACTTGATTGCTCATATCCTTCCTTTTTGTCATTGGTTCTTCATAGGATATTGGACTGAGGTCAGAACTGCCATGTCACACAAGCTAAATCAAATGCACATCAACTATTCAACAAGGGTCTGAACTCCTGTATACCCAGTCTCTCTCCCAGCATGACTATGTACAGTCTTTCCCAGGTAGTCTCCTCTTCCTGTTGATGACAGATTAGTAGCTCTTCCTTTAACCCCTGTATATACACAGTTTCTACAAGTCATCCCAGCCCTTGTCGTGCACCGTCTTGTAGGTAGTCTTACCCTGTACAGTCTTTCCCAGGTAGTCTCCTTTCCTCTCCTTGTTGATGACAGACTGGTAGATCTTGCCGGTGGTCAGGTTGTTGTCTTTGGTCAGTCTGATGTCCAGGAACCTCTCGTAGTTCCCCAGGTCCAGATCCACCTCACCCCCATCGTCCAGCACAAACACCTCACCTGGAGGGAGAGCAGAGGAACAGCGTTAAAACACCTCACCCGGAAGAAGTCGAGTGGTATGGTTAAAACCCTAGTCAACACGCAAACATGTCACGTAGAGACAGAGCGAGGGACAGGATTCTGTATATTTGAATAGATGTCCATGTCTCCATCTGTATCGATGTTGATCTAGACCAGGGGTATTAAACTCTTACCCTACGAGGTCCAGAGCCCGCTGGTTCTCTGTTTGACCTGATAATTCATTACACACACTTGGAGCCCCATGTCAAAATCAGTCCCTGATTAGAGGGGAGGGGTGGAACTGACTTCAAGGTCCAGAGTTGAGTTTGAGGGATCTAGACTAGAGGTCGACCAATTAGGATTTTTCAACGCCGATACCGATTATTGGAGGACCCAAAAAAATCCGATACCGATTACATCGGACGATTTTTTAAATGTATTTGTTATAATGACAATTACAACAATAATGAATTAACACTTATTTTAACTTAATATAATACATCAATAAAATCAATTTAGCTTCAAAGAAATAATGAAACATGTTCAATTTGGTTTAAATACTGCAAAAACAAAGTGTTGGAGAAGAAAGTAAAAGTGCAATATGTGCCATGTAAAAAAAGCTAGCGTTTAAGTTCCTTGCTCAGAACACATGAAAGCTGGTGGTTCCTTTTAACATGAGTCTTCAATATTCCCAGGTAAGAAGTTTTAGGTTGTAGTTATTATAGGAATTATAGGACTACTTCCCTCTATACCATTTGTATTTCATATACCTTTGACTATTGGATGTTCTTATAGGCCCTTTAGTATTGCCAGTGTAACAGTATAGCTTCCGTCCCTCTCCTCACCCCTACCTGGGCTCGAACCAGGAACACATCGACAACAGCCACCCTCGAAGCATCGTTACCCATTGCTCCACAAAGGCCGTGGCCCTTGCAGAGCAAGGGGAACAACTACTTCAAGTCTCAGAGCGAGTGACGTCACCGATTGAAACGCTATTAGCGCGCACCCCGCTAACTAGCTAGCCATTTCACACCGGTCCTAGGCCGTCATTGAAAATAAGAATGTGTTCTTAACTGACTTGCCTAGTGAAATAAAGGTGTCCAAAAATACCGATTTCTGATTGTTATGAAAACTTGAAATGGGCACAAATTAGTCGGCCATTCCGATTGATCGGTCGAAATCTAATCTAGACTATTGATGTTGAGGTACCCTTCTGTGTACACAGGACACCAACACACATTCCTAGTAACATTTATTGTATGGCAATAACATGTTCTGATTCAGACAACTGTGCTTGAGCAAAGAAAGTAATTCCATAACAAACAGAGAATAGTACTTAGGAGGCCTCATCATGGCATAGAATTGCATTGACAGTGTCGTTTCAACCTATAATAGTTTGTTAGCATTTTCTTCGGTTTCATGACCCTGGACTCACCATTGTGAACCAAGTTTCACAGCATACACACAAGACAGATCTTAAAATCCCTATTTCTATAATACAGAACATTTCCTGAACTCACCATGCTCATACGGAGAAAAGGTCCCTGCATCTATATTGATGTAGGGGTCAACCTTGATGGCGGTGACACGCAGACCACATGACTTGAGGATGGTTCCCACACTGGAGGCGATGATGCCCTTCCCGATGCCTGAAATGACGCCACCAGTGACCAGGATGTACTTCATTGTGGCACTGGGTAGGAGACAAAATAATACGGATTACAGTAATGTAGTTAATTGATTCTAGTAGCTACTTGAGGCGGCTGGAACCTGGAGAGGTGCACCAACAACTGGAACCTTTCTGTTTCGAATCCCAAGTCCGACCGGGAGGATTCTAGGTATCCTACACCTAGATGCCATCTCCTGCCGTTGTGCCCTTAGGCAAGAAACTTTAGCATTTTATTTTTCGCTTAGTGTTGCTCAACCAAGCAAGTCTACCCCTCTGAGATAGTGGAAAAATCGCACAAGAGTTTTTTGTAATCAACATTCCTTCCCCTCGGGATGGGGAGGGTCTTGCTGATTCCTATCGTTCGATAGTACAGTACATGCAAAGACCGTACAGCGATACCTGCGTGGTGGCTAACGTTACATTGGTCAGAGAAATAAAGGACAAAGAGGGCGCGCTTATCGAAGGCATCAACGCTAAAATCGGAAATCTAAAATATCTACTCTCAGTGGTTACAACCACCAAGTAAATGCAACAATGTACAACAACTGAGCTCGTTAATAAACATTGCAGTTAGCCAGGTGCAAAGGTTGTAACACAAGTTACCTAACAGTAAAGGACTTGCAACATATAAAGTAACGTTATCTACAGAAACG
This sequence comes from Salvelinus fontinalis, assembly GCF_029448725.1. Taxonomy (NCBI): domain Eukaryota; kingdom Metazoa; phylum Chordata; class Actinopteri; order Salmoniformes; family Salmonidae; genus Salvelinus; species Salvelinus fontinalis. Next base: position 22,885,730 of record NC_074686.1, read on the forward strand.
TTAGCTTGATATCCTATTCTATTGTCAATAACTATGAGCCACACTAGCCGGATAGCTAGCTAAACTGAATCCTAACCCAGGACAATGCATTGACGTACCACGCGCCCAAACCTGTCATAATACAGTACAGGGGATATATAAAATGCGGACTCCAAGGGAACCAGGCCCGAGGATTCCATCATAGATAGAACAACGAGCTCTACAAATATTTGACTCCATTGCGTCAATTGAGCTAACAAGCGAACAGCAGGCTAGGCTACCTCAGCGCTGCGGTGTTCACAAAGGAAGCATGTTTTTCAACCAAAACTAAATAGTGTAAGGCGGTCAAATTGTAAATATTTGGACTTTATACATTTTAAATTATCAATGTATATACATTTCAATTCTTCCTTCAAATCTTGAATAATAAAAAAAAAAGTTACTTAATTAGAATTGACTATCCATCCACTCCAAATTCCAACACGTGTTCACTGGCCAAATCTTCTACCAGAGCAGTACAGAAAAAGACCCGCGACTAAGCAAGAGTGGCCTTGTGGTCGAGGACGCCAAGGTTGCGTAGGATCTGCGCATGCACCACGCTGGAAATGTAACAATTGTATTTTTTTTTCAGGGTTTGAGCTATATCAATATGCCAATCGTTATTTCATATTGTTATTTTTGTTATGTCTACATTTTTATAATAATTGCATGATTGTGAGTAAAATAGTCAAATGATGTCCGATACAAACCAGCAAACGACAATAATGTTTGTACCATGTTTTGTCCTGCTCCCATGTTGTGTTCCTACCATGTTGTTGTCATGTTGTGTTGCTACCATGCTTTGTTGTCATGTGTTGCTGTCTTGCTATGTTGTTGTCTTAGGTTGTCTCTTGTGGTGATGTGTGTTTTGTCCTATATTTATGTTATTTCTTTTTAATCCCAGCCCCCGTCCCCACAGGAGGTATTTTGCTTTTTGGTAGGCCGTCATTGTAAACAAGAATATGTTCTTTAACTGACTTGCCTAGTTAAATAAAGGTTAAATAAAAATAAAAAAATACGCCGAACAGTCCACATGATGGTGGAGGTAAGTGTTTACAGCTGATAATTAGTGGGGCAACCGGCAGGTGACAGTATTGCTCCATCTAAAATCCTTGGTGGCTGCTTTGACGCGCTGTACATGGCAGAAAAACGCAATAAATAAATGAAACAATAAACGTTGTCTTTAATGCATATACATCTTTTGAAAAGTATATGATATATTCTGCAATGGAGGGAGTACAATAGTGGTGCAATGCCTCTTCGCTTTACCCCTGGTACCTAAGGCCTTTATAATTATGTTTACATGTAAACACACAATATCACATCCACTTTCAAACTCATCTGTTCTACCTGGGGGCAGGTTGACAGATTTTAGCTGTTTTTTTTTTACCACATTTTTATTTTTTTTCTAAATTTTGTTGGGGGGTTACAGGTACATTATTGATTTAAAATTACATGTTTATAAAACATGTACTAGTAGGCTGCCACTCAAAAGAAGAAGAAGAAAAGAACTTAGAGTTTAAGTAATAATACATTCAGTACAAACAGGAAAAGAAAACAAAAATAAATGGGCCTCAACCCCCAACCTCCCGTGTCTCCACCCAACTCCCCCACCCCCCTCTCCCGGAAACCTTCCCACCACCTAGCAACTATGGTTGCTCATCAGGCAACCCTCACCCTCCCGCCACCCCTCCCTGAGACCAGAGAAAACCTTCCCCATATCAACCCTTTCTCGTGGGCCTGAAAGCAAAGAAAGTAAAAAATATTAAAATATGTATATATACTGAGTGTCTAAAATATTAGAAACACATGCTCTTTCCATGACATAGACTGACCAGGTGAATCCATGATCCCTTACATGTTTGTGTTGGGCTTTATGAATTGTTAATTTGTAAGTGTTGGGCTTTTGCTGAGCTAATTATTTAACTAGGCAAGTCAGTTATGAACAAATTCTTAGTTACAATGACAGCCATCCCCAGCCAACACTGTGCTAATTGTGTACCGCCCTATGGGACTCCCAATCACAGCTGGATGTGATACAGCCTGGATTTTAACCAGGGATTGTAATGATGCCTCTTGCACTGAGATGTAGTGCCTTAGACCGCTGCGACACTCAGGAACTGAATATTCTTGACTTTAAAGTCAAGTATATTTGTCCAGGCCTCAATTGTTCAATGACTAGCACCATTCCTTCTCACTGTCGAATTTTAGAACTTCTAATAGTAACTTTATCCACTGGCGAATGGGGAGAGAGTGAGGTGATTGCCTTCTAAGAGCCAACATATTCTTTTGCTGCAGTGCTGCCTGCCAGCAGTAATCGTCTCTGATTTATGGCGAGATTCAAGGAGCTATCATCGTTAAGTAACATAATATATGCAAATAATTGAATATTTACATTCATGCCCTAAAATAAACTTTACCCTATAAGTATTTTACTGCAGGTCACTCCCACATCAAATGGACGATTGTACATACCTAATTCAGGGCTCCTGTGTGGTGCAGAGGTCTAAAGCACTGCTTCTCAGTGCAAGAAGTGTCACTACAGTCCCTGGTTCAAGTCCAGGCTGTATCACATCTGTCAGTGATTGGGAGTCACATAGGGCGGTGCACAATTGGCCCAGCTTCATCTGGGTTTGGCTGGGGTAGGCTGTCATTGTAAATAAGAATTTGTTCTTAACTTACTTGCCTAGTTAAATAAAAACTAAATGAAAAGATGGAAGTTGGGGCCAATTTCATCATAAACTGTTTCTTTGGTGTTAAAAACAGTTTGTGAGCAAACTGTTGATGGTTCTGTTTACGGGATGCCAAGGACATATTTTTCCATATTCTGTTCCAGATAAAGGGTTGTTCAGATTCAATATAGATCTGTGGACCATACTTTTATAATGGCTACCTGAGACTATGAGCTTTCCAAAAGTTGACCAGATCATTTATTTATAAATACCATCATTAGATGGTTCGGTAGTTGGGTTTCCCAAGGGACTCCATATGTAACGGATGTGAAATGGCTAGCTAGTTAGCGGGTACGCGCTACTAGCGTTTCAATCAGTTACGTCACTTGCTCTGAAACCTAGAAGTAGTGTTGCACCTTGCTCTGCATGGGCCGCGGCTTTTGTGGAGCGATGGGTAACGACGCTTCGTGGGTGTCAGTTGTTGTTGTGTGCAGAGGGTCCCTGGTTGCGCCCGTGTCGGGGCGAGGGGACGTACTAAACTTATACTGTTACATTGATGCTGTTGACCCGGGTCACTGGTTGCTGCGGAAAAGGAGGAGGTTGAAAGGGGGGTGAGTGTAACGGATGTGAAATGGCTAGCTAGTTAGCGGGTACGCGCTACTAGCGTTTCAATCAGTTACGTCACTTGCTCTGAAACCTAGAAGTAGTGTTGCACCTTGCTCTGCAAGGGCCGTGGCTTTTGTGGAGCGATGGGTAACGACGCTTCATGGGTGTCAGTTATTGATGTGTGCAGAGGGTCCCTGGTTCGCGCCCGGGTCGGGGCGAGGGGACGTACTAGGCAGCATAGCAGACATAAATTGTAAATATAGAAAAAAGGATTTGCCTGGTAATGTGTATGTATCTTTCAAATCTTGGAATGTTCTCAAACCATTACTGTCCATGATATTGACAAGGGTATGGATTACACATTTGGACCATTGGGGGGATGCAAAAGGCGGCACTCCAGATCGCAAGTCAATATTGGAGTAGGAGCATGCCATTTTGATTCCCAGTTACATTGTTTTAAAATGTTGCGCCAAATAGAAATTCTGGGAGCAATAATAGGACCAAAGCATAGTTTGCATTGTTTAAGGGATATATCAGTAAAGACCACCTCTTGCAGGGCAATAGGAGACATCATATTTCTCTCTATACTCAGCCAGGGGGTAAACCATGTCTAAACCAATTTAGGATTGGGTGAAATGCTATTGCCTGGAAATACTATTTATGTTTGGTACGGATAGTCCTCCTACGTCTTTCCCTTTTTGTAGGTTTGTTAATTTTTACCCGGGATCCTTTAGCCTACCTTTCCATATACATTTAGAAAACGGCATTATGAATTTTGGATCGCCTTGTATGCTGCTTCTAGTGATTCTGAACGGAGTAGAGAATATATTGTCTCTTATAACTATGGCTGAGGGATTGGCATAATGCATTTTAATCATATTCATGAAATTGGAGCCAATTCCCATATGTTCCAAGACAGACCAGAGATATGGCCATTCTTGTCTGTCAAAACCTTTTTCTGTATTGAGAAATAAGCTGTTGTTTCTGATGAAGCATTTAAGATATGTAATAGTCAATTGAGGTAATCCGGGGATAAAAGTATTTTTTTTAACAAACCAGCTTTGGTCCGTGTGGAACAATTTGGGAAAGTAAGTGTCTAGACAGAACCACAACATTTTGTAAAACAGTTAATCACAGATAAGGGAAGCTAGTGAGAACACTAGGTGGCATCTTTACCTTTTTTGTGAATGGCTTTGTTAATCATTTCGTGCAATAGTGGACCTAATTGATTTAAAAACGTTATTTATTTTAATTTAACCTTTATTAACTTTTTTTTATTTTTAAATAGACCTCAGGAGGAATACTGTCCCATCCAGGTGATTTGCCTTTATTCGTGCTATCCAATGTCCTTTTGAGTTCATTGAGAGTGATTTGGTCTCCCAGCGAGGTGGCTACCTCTGTTGAAAGTGGCGTTCCTAATTCTTTTGTCTTGCCTTTGGAAAGAGTATCAGCTACCAAGGTCTGAAATTAGTGTTTGTTGAGAACGCTCTATCACAGTTAACAACATTTCAAATTCTGAAATCTTCTTTAATTGTGATTTATTCAACCCAGATGCAAATGCAGTTGCACTATTTTTTAATAAAGCCTTTGGTGGCATCCCATAGAATCCAGGGGTCATCGACTGAATTTTTGTTAATTATTATCAATTCATCCAATTCAGTTTAAAATTCTTCACAGAAAGTCATGATTTTGTAGTAAGGAAACATTAAAGCACCATATTGTGGCTCTTTTAGGAAATTCTGAAATGTGTAACAGGCAGTAGTAAGCAATGATCAGATAGGCTCATATGACAAATTTCTATTTTCGTGATTGAAGAAAATAGAGTAGTAGATAATCGTATTTAAATGGGTTCTGGAGAATGGTTTGTGCCTGTTTGAATGGAAAGTGTACTCTTTAGCTTTAGGGTTATGAGCTCGCCTGGCATCAATGAGGTTGTAATCAGAGAGTATATGTTGGAGAGCCTTAGTTGCCTGTGGATTGTTGTTGGTCTTATTCGATTTGTCCCACATGTCCAAAATAGCATTCATGTCTGTCCCAATATCCAGTTGGAATTCAATTAATTCTAACAATATGCTCTTCAGAGAATCAAAAAACTCGGAGCATACACATTAATAAAGGCAATTTTCGTTCCATTTTGGATATATTTAAGGAAAGTGATTCTGCCTTCTTGGTCTTCACCTTTGCCAAGGATGGTGATTTTGAGTTTCTTATGTATCATTATGATTACACCCTTAGTTTTGTATGCGGCTGATGAACAAGCAGCCAATTTGTACAAATGGTTCTCTATTCTATGTGAGTCCATTTGGAGTTTGTGTGTTTCTTGGAGCATTGCTACAGTATATCAATATGGTTTCTTGCCAGTGACATGTTGATGTGCTTCCAAGCATGCAGGCAGTTTCAGGGTACAGCAGGAGTCGGCTAATATCATTTGTGGGGGGAGTAAAAGCACATGTTTTAGGGTGAGTTTCAGTTCAGTGTAGTTGAACAGACAAAGGTCACCCTCTCTTATGTAGCAAACTCCAAAACAAACCATCCCGTATAGAGCTCCCTGGGCAGGACAGAGTGGTGCATCTTGAGAGTGGTGCATGATCTCCTTTTGACTCATAGTAATTCATAGGAGCACTATACTGACATGATGTCCTCCACTCCAACACACTGGCTCCATGTGTGTGTGTGTGTGCGTGCGTGCGTGTGTGCGCATTTCCATTAGCAGGTACATTTTTTGTTGTTGAAATGCAGATAAATAAAATTCACACTGGGAGAAGGGAAAAAAATTACAATTTAGAAATAATGCTTTTCAGCCTATTCATTGATGGAAATAGAAGTTGATGTAAATACATTTGAGTGGTCATGCTTATCGGTCTATGAGTTAATTTGCATAATTTAGTGGAATTCAATTGGTGCGTTTGTATATTCGTTATGTATCTTATTTATCACACTTGCACAGCATACAGATACAGAGCCTGTCAGACAGCGCTTTTATAAGCCCAATCATTGCGCAACAGTTCTAAATGCAAGATTAAAAAGAGCTACTCTTTTTATTTCTCAACTGGTAATTGAAGCAAGCTTCCCATTCGCCGTTCAAATTAATAGACAACGGAAGGCAGACTTCATCAGCGCTTCACACACCACTTTGCAATGCTCTAGAGGCAGTACGCATTCTGAAAACATATAGCTACTGAATTGTTTGAAACCTGAATGTTTTACTACAAATTATGAGGCATGTTTTACCTTGCTTCAAAGTAGCCTAGGCAAAATTCGACCATATCAGAAGAGGCAATTCTTTTATAAGTGTAAAGGCAGTCAATGTTGTTCTCCTCCTCAAACGAGGAGGAGCATGGATAGGACCAAGATGCGGATTGAGGGAAATAAGCCATCTTTTAATAAAAACAGCAAACAAGACACTACAAAACTACAAAATGAGACTAACCTTCAACTGTCCTGTGAGGACACAGGAACAAACACCCACAAAAGCCTACTGCCTATGGCTACCTTAAATCTGGCTCCCAATCAGAGACAAATGAATGACAGCTGTCTCTGATTGAGACCCAATCTAGGCAGCCATAGACATAACTAGACAACCTAACAAACACTATCCCATACACATACAACACCCATGGACTAACCAAACACACACAACATACAATGCCCACCCCAACTCACGCCCTGACCAACTAAACATAATCAAAATAACATAAAAATAGGTCAGGAACGTGACAATAAGACTTCCACATGCATTGAAACCAGTATCCTATTTCTCTCATGTTCTTTGGTTTTCAACTTTCTTTCATTGTCCGGTAGCCAAATGCAGATTTGTGCGTAGCCTACTGCCTTGTGCGCATTGATGTGCTAATAATGTTAAGAAATAATAGTTTCTCAAAATGTTAAGCTAAACGTTCTGATCTGTCGCATCAGATTCAATCATTTTAAACATCTTTTTATGCAGCCTAGGCCTACTGGTTATATTCATTTGGTATCTATCCCCCCACAACTGTCCCAGAGTCTGTTTGAGCTATTTCTTTCTCGACAAGCTGACCAATAGAATATGTACACTTTTCTACTATGAGGGATATTATACTGAACAAAGATATAAACATGTAACAATTTCAAAGACTTAACTGAGTTACAAATCAGTCAATTGAAGTAAATAAATTAGGCTTAGGGCTTTATCTGCAAACATTTCTAAAAACATGTTTTCACTTTGTCTTTACGGGGTATTGTGTGTAGATTGATGAGGATTTTTTTTTTAAATCAATTTTAAAATATGGCTAATCAACAAAGTGTGGAAAAAGTCAAGGGGTCTGAATACTTTCCGAATGCATTGTAACTATTTGTTCAGCTCTTTTGAAATGTACAGCCAGAATTCAGAACATGAGCCATTCTTACAGTATTTTCCCTGTACACCAAGTCAGAATGTTAGGATAAATAAAGGGGGCATATAAGCTGACAATGAAAACTCCTTCAATATTTGATGACATATCTCTAAAACAGGCTAAAGGCTACATGTCCACCACCAAGTCAGAACAGTAGGCTAAATTATGAAAGGAAAAGGTACAAAATTATAAGGGTGAGGCACATGGGCTGTTAGGACCAAATTATTAGGGTGAGGCACATGGGCTACCAACAGCTTACACAACATACACTTAGTATTACTTTCCTAGGTACAGCATATAATTTATGCAGCAACATACGATACATTTTTGGACTCACCTTGTTATGCTGTGCTCACTTGAACAGGAAGGTGGTACGGCGGTCCTTCATGGGCAAATTTTGTCATCGAACTTTGTCATCAAAGTCTGGCATTCTCTGGAATTATGGTGCTTTCAAAACAACTCTGAAAAAAACAAGGTTGAATCATGACGTCAGTGATCTTCAGGTCAGAGCTCTAGAAAGAGTCCCGAGTTCCCAACTTGCAATTCCAAGTTGGATGACTTTTGAAAACGTATTTTCCCAGTCAGAGCTAGTTTTTTCAGAGTTCCCAGTTGTCTTGAACTCATTGAAGTCTGAGATTTCCCAGTTTGAAGTTTCCATTTTTTTTAAACGTGGCGGAAGTCATGCTGGATTGAAAAGAAACCTTTAAAACCAGATTTGGACCACACAGCCACTCCACTGAATAGCAGGCTAGTGATTGTTTTGCAATACTTGCAGTTAGTCACTGATTCCTTCCAAACCACTCATTGTTGAATTTGTGATTTCTAACTTGTTGTGTAATGTTAATGTCCAATTGCCGATGAGCACCGATATGTTTGATCTATAATTTCTCTTCATTATTTATCTTCAAATGACAAGGATTGAAAAGAATTTGCCAGTAGATAGCTGACTTGATTCATGATGATGACTGCATGCTTGCTAGCTAAGATTTTGAAGGTATGATGTTGACATGATCAGACCAATCAAAGCTATGGTAGATATAACGTGATTTGACATCATTTTATCTGTGCACAATGACCTTGAGCCTTCTTGGATGGGTACTTCTATGGCAGCACCTAAGGTGCTTGAATTTTTTAGCTCTCCCCGTAGAATTTGCAGTGACGTAGCGTCCCCATGAGTGACAGAACACTGAGCCAATCATGGCGCAACTAGAGAACATTACCAACCCCTACGTGCTGTATTTTCCGCTGGCTGCCCCACTACCACAGAAAGCACTGAGCTAGGCTGAAATACCTGCATTTTGGAGCTGCCTTATTGAAGAAAGCAAAAAAGAGACCATGTTGTTATGCGGCTTTATTAACTCAATTATTATTAAAATGTTTTACGTTGTTTGCAAACTGATATGTGACACGTAATAATGCCAAAATTACATGACATTTCCATTTATTTTTTGCTAAACAGGTGGAGCTCAAAACAGGTGGGGCTCTGTCCCACCTGCCCTGAATGACGGGTCGCCACTGGCCAATATACAGGAGAGCAGGGTTATCTTCATTATTCCAATATGGCACACAGTAGGAAAACATTTAGAAAATATGTGTTCAGGTAATACCTCCCCGTTTCAGAACGTTAATCTATATTGAACACAACCCTGGGCATTGAGTATTGGAGTGTCTGACTGACGACTGGACCAGAGGGGTGACGACCACAGCACTTCCTAGGGCTAAATGATTCCTTTAGTCCAGAAACAGTCATTCCACACTAGTGAATATTATCATCAGGCCCCTGTCTCTGGGAAGTAACGCTTAATGAGTCCATTTTAATATGGAATCTGACCATGGCAATGATCTCATTAAACTCCCACAGTGTGACTGGCTGATTGGCTGCCTGCCTCCTCCACAAGCCATTTCCTCTGGTTAGAAATGGAAACGTAGCATGGCAGCTGATTAACCACATGGTGTACTAGGCCTAAGTCCCATATGCCCTGTGTGATAAAAGAAAAGAACAGGGTTTCATCCCTTTCTCAATCTTTTTCATGAAAACCTCCCTCCCTGATCTGTGAGGCTGGAGACTGGGAAGTGCAGGTAACAACATAGGGGGTGGGAAAAGAGAGTAGTAACTTCGGGTCAGGCTGGGTTGTAATAAAGGTAGGGGGCATACCTAGTGGAGGCTCTTTAATAGTGGTGTGGATTACCTTGACATGCTCAGAGCATACCACTGACCAGGCTGATAGAGTGAGTATGTGTGTGAGGGGGGATGGGTAGTGAGGACTGTGTGTTCTTGCTCTCTCTCACTGTCTTTCTTTCTCTCTCTTTCCATCTCTCTCTCACTTTCTAATCTACAGCTATCTCCCTAGGGTCCCAAGTCAGGAGGACGGCCACATGTATCCACACATGTTATCTCATCAACATCAGAACAACCAAAACCCAGCTAATAGTCATGGCAGTGTGTGCGTGTGTGTGAAGGGTGTGTGTGTGGGTGTGTTGGGCTGTTCTCTTCCACCCACTGTGACTTTTATCTCATTTGATTATTCTGAGAGGATGACATTCGACCAGGGGGTTTATACATGGTGCGATATCGCACTGTCATATTGGAGTGACACACACACACACACACACACACACACACACACACACACACACACACACACACACACACACACACACACACACACACACACACACACACACACACACACACACACACACACACACACACACACACACACACAGCCAAACCCAGGCCCCATCTCCCACTCTCCCATCCATTGGCTAATTACATTTAGCCTTCTGCTCCACGGTGACTGTTGGAACAGCTGGGCTTGGTGGTTCCTGGAGAACAGATAACACAAATCATGAATCAAACTACTGTTGCTGCCATGGAGAGAGAGGCAGTGAGGGTGGGGAGCGATGAGAGGGAGAGGAGTGGGGAGAGAGAGAGAGGACAAGGACACAGTGATAATATTTAAAGCCTCATCCCCCACATATCTCATTCATATCTATATCACAGGCTGAAAAGAGGGGGAGGGAAAGGCCAGCATATGACTGTTTCATTTCCCTGGCCCAACAGAACAGCGTGATGTAGTTGGTTGGTTGTCTTCCTGGTCCAACAGAATAACATGATGCAGCTGGTTGGGTGTCTTCCTGGTCCAACAGAACAACGTGATACAGCTGGTTGGGTGTCTTCCTGGTCCAACAGAATAACATGATGCAGCTGGTTGGGTGTCTTCCTGGCCCAACAGAATATCGTGATACAGCTGGTTGGGTGTCTTCCTGGCCCAACAGAACAACGTGATATAGCTGGTTGGGTGTCTTCCTGGTCCAACAGAATAACATGATGCAGCTGGTTGGGTGTCTTCCTGGCCCAACAGAACATCGTGATACAGCTGGTTGGGTGTCTTCCTGGCCCAACAGAACAACATGATACAGCTGGTTGGGTGTCTTCCTGGTCCAACAGAACAAAATGATACAGCTGGTTGGGTGTCTTCCTGGCCCAACAGAACAACGTGATGCAGCTGGTTGGGTGTCTTCCTGGTCCAACAGAACAACATGATACAGCTGGTTGGGTGTCTTCCTGGCCCAACAGAACAACATGATACAGCTGGTTGGGTGTCTTCCTGGTCCAACAGAACAAAATTATACAGCTGGTTGGGTGTCTTCCTGGCCCAACAGAACAACGTGATGCAGCTGGTTGGGTGTCTTCCTGGCCCAACAGAACAACATGATACAGCTGGTTGGGTGTCTTCCTGGTCCAACAGAACAAAATTATACAGCTGGTTGGGTGTCTTCCTGGCCCAACAGAACAACATGATACAGCTGGTTGGGTGTCTTCCTGGTCCAACAGAACAAAATTATACAGCTGGTTGGGTGTCTTCCTGGTCCAACAGAACAACATGATGCAGCTGGTTGGGTGTCTTCCTGGTCCAACAGAACAACATGATGCAGCTGGTTGGGTGTCTTCCTGGCCCAACAGAACAACGTGATGCAGCTGGTGAGGGGAAAGGAAAAGAGAGAGGGACAAAAACATATTCATGCTGAAAAACAAATCCCATAAAATCTTCTAGGATGTTACATTGTGTGAGGTCTTCCTCACCTATATATTCCTCTATGACCTTGGCAGTACAGTATAATGGTGCATACACGAGCTGCAGGTTTCACATATTGTATTATACTATCCCAAGGTATCCTTTATATCATTCCCTGTTGAACTTACATAGTGTAAATCCAATTGGTTCTACTGTAAATCTACTGGTTGGTTGATGTATCTTCCTGATATATGCCATTTAGCAGACATTTATTCAAAGCAACGTACAAATCAAATTGTATTTGTCACATTCGCCGAATACAATAGGTGTAGACCTTACAGTGAAATGCTTACTTACGAGCCCCTAACCAACAATGCAGAGTTTAAAAAAGTAAGAAAATGTTGCTTAACTAAAGGAAAAATAGTAACACCTTAAAGAACAGTAACGAGGCAATATACAGGGGGTACCGGTACTGAGGCAATGTGCAGGGGTATGGGTTTGTCCAGGTAATTGAGGTAATATGTACATGTAAGTAGGGGTAGTGACTATGCATAGCTAATAAACAGAGAGTAGCAGCAGTGTATGTGAAGAGTGTGAAGGAATGTGAGCATGTGTGTGTGTTGGAGTGTCAGTGTAGTATTTATGAGTGTGTGGGTCCAGTGAGTGTACATCCAGCCTGTGCAAGAAAGTCAGTGCAAAAGAAAATAAGGGGGTCAATGCAAATAGTCCAGGTGGCCATTTGATGAACTGTTCAGCAGTCTTATGTCTAGAAGCTGATAAGGAGCCTTTTTGTCCAAGACTTGGCGCCTCAGTACCAGAGAGAACCATCTATGACTTGGGTGGCTGTAGTCTTTGACCATTTTTATGGCCTTCCTCTAACACCGCCTCGTATAGAGGTCTTATAGTAGGCTACAGTATGTGCATCCATTTTGTATATGACTCTTGCAGGAATCAAACCCACGACCTTGGCGTTGCTAGCATCACGCTTTTACCAATTGACCCACACAGGACTACTATTTCTCTGTGAGAGGCAGATGTGTGTGTGGGTAAATTACAACCGCTGGCTGTATTAGTGACCTTCCTAGACATGATGGCCAGGCCAGATGATTGGACATCACTGTAGTCTTCAACAGCTGTTTGATTTGCTGTTTTTAGTGGCAAGGAGACGGACATGCAAACCAATAAGTATGTCCATATGGGGAGTGTGTGTGTGTGTGTGTGTGTGTGTGTGTGTGTGTGTGTGTGTGTGTGTGTGTGTGTGTGTGTGTGTGTGTGTGTGTGTGTGTGTGTGTGTGTGTGTGTGTGTGTGTGTGTGTGTGTGTGTGTGTGTGTGTGTGTGTGCGGTGGTAGCTATGATTCATAATAATAGTTTTGGCACTGCCCTAACTCATTTGCTTATATCCGATTCCTTATCAACTTTGTCGATGGCTAGCTGGGGCTTGCGGTCACATGGTCGGGGGTAGGGAAGGTACTAGGGAGAGAAGGATCAGTCACATGTTTACTGGAATGTTAGTCTGGTGTGAGGCCGGACACACAGTCATCAGTGTACAGAATTACAAAGAGGAAGCAAAAGCCTTTTGGACACAGCATTGCTGCCTTGCCACTATGTAGACACTCATATCTGGAGGAGCAGGAAAGGAATGGAAGAGTGCAGCTATATAGAGAAGAAAAATATTCCATAAACTAAGGATTAATGGTTACTAGTCTAGCACCCTATACCCCCCCCCCCCCCCTCCCCTCTCTCCTCCCTTGTTCCCCTTTTCTCTGTGAGGGATCTCCTTCTCAATGAAGTTTATCCCCTCTCTCTCTCTCTCTCCCCCCCACACTCTATCTCCTATACATCTCTATCTCCCCTGCCCCCTCCCTTTCCCTGCGATGTGTTTGAAGTGCCCTTGTGACGCTAGGCGGGCGGGGTCTTTGAGGAGCCCCGTGAATTGCTTGTATAATTGTGTCTTATATAACAGTGAATTAGGCAGGATATATGTTTCAAACAAGGGCAGCAGTGGGGGGAGTGTTCTAGCTGCACTCTGTGTGTGTGTGTGTGTGTGTGTGTGTGTGTGTGTGTGTGTGTGTGTGTGTGTGTGTGTGTGTGTGTGTGTGTGTGTGTGTGTGTGTGTGTGTGTGTGTGTGTGTGTGTGTGTGTGTGTGTGTGTGTGTGTGTGTGTGTGAAAGAGAGTGGGCAAGAGAGACGGAGAAGGATGTTTGCATAGGCACAATGGTAACAATGAGTCACAGCTGTACTGAAGAACAAGTGACATGAATCCTTAGAAGCCTCATGAAACATAAAGTATCTGACAGATTCATTAACACTTTGCGCCATAGTACATGCTTAACAACACAAAACGTTTCATTGAATGAGGTAAAATTGTACTCTTGCATAAGGTCTAAGCTACATCTACAGTTCACAACCCATATGATCTGTGTCTTTCTACAGTCATCGGTTGGCTGTGTGGGACAGGGGTGTAGTATGTAGTAACCATGTAGACTCAACACTTCACGGGTACACTGCCATGTTGCCGAACTTCAATCTTGTTTGTGACAAAAAAAAGTAAACCTTCTATGGACCTTTGTGTACACCGAATAAAGATGCAGTAACTCACTTTTTTGTCGCCCAGCAGTCGAGAACGCAATATGCCAATTCAAATAGCTGGAATATAACTGCAGTTCAGTGAAGGTGACTCAGGACTTTGCAACACACAATGACCTGATATTGTTAATACTTCCAGACCCATTACAATTAGTAGGGTGTATTCAGTTGTGTTTGAAGTTCAGGGTGTCATGTTTTAGAAATGATGATGACGATGATGATGATCGTGATGAAGATTGGGGTAGTTGTGAATGAGGCCAGCTGCATCCACACTGTCCAATCAGAACGTCTGGAATGTTGAGAATGTTCTGTTTCTCTCAGAGCTCACAGCAAGAGAAAACAGAGCGAGAGCAGAGCAGGAAGAGAGGAAGAAGGGAGAACACAATATCTGTGTCCGTAGTCTGTTTGTTTCGGTTCTAAGAACTAGTGGCAAGTCATACGAACGTAGCACAACACCGTGGAACAAAATGTTTTCTGCTTGCTAGGAAAAACAAGACAGAGAAAGAGAGATAAGTGTGTGGGTAGCACATGGGGAGATGTAAAACATACTCCTCAGCCTGAAGTGGCACCACTTGCGCCAGTGAGTCGCTAGCTTTTCACGTGGCGTGACTGGTAAGGTGCTTCAGGAGGGTGGTAAAGCGCTTCAGGAGGGTGGTCACGTGCTTCAGGAGGGTGGTAAGGTGCTTCAGGAGGGTGGTAAGGTGCTTTAGGAGGGTGGTAAGGTGCTTCAGGAGGGTGGTCACGTGCTTTAGGAGGGTGGTAAGGTGCTTCAGGATGGTGGTAAAGCGCTTCAGAAGGGTGGTCACGTGCTTCAGGAGGGTGGTAAGGTGCTTCAGGAGGGTGGTCACGTGCTTCAGGAGGGTGGTCACGTGCTTCAGGAGGGTGGTAAGGTGCTTCAGGAGGGTGGTCACGTGCTTCAGGAGGGTGGTAAGGTGCTTCAGGAGGGTGGTAAGGTGCTCTCTCTCTCTCTCCGTCTCTGTCTCTCTATGGATGGGTAGCCATGACAGTGTTATATAGCTGACTGTGTAAGTCGTGATTAAGGACATAGAACTGCTGTGTCGACGTGTGATGAATACTGAAAAACCAATATGCACGCTATCTTTTTTCACTCCTCTGCCTTTTTTCACTCCCCTGCCTGTGGAACTCACTCTTCTCCTCCTCCTCTCTCTCTCTCTCTCTCTCTCTGTCTCAGGGAGAGAACCAATCCTGGTCCCCATGGGAGCAGATGTCACAGGCACAAACAAGCGACAGATTGCCTCAGAGTCAGCTCCCAGCTCCCTTCCCCTGGGCCAGGCCTCGGCCAGGCTGAAGAAGGGAGGGAGGTCATTAATGATGGGCCTCAGCCCTGGGTCAGGCTGAATGTGTTCTGCCTGAGTCCTGCTACCAAACAGAGCATGGTTGTGTTCAGTAGGGCAAGCAAATATTGTAGCAAAAATTAAAATGTAGCAAAACGTTTTGCATAATGCACAGTCTCAGCCCCAGTCTCTGTGGCGTTGGGGTGAGGTAATTACTGGGAGAGACAGGACTGGACGGCACAAATGAAGAGTCCTTTGCACTCACACTGCTTTCTACAAGGCTATTTTCCTACCAGCAGCTCTCCAGCTTTAGGTGCTCAATGGCCCCAACAGAAAAGCTGCCTGCTATAGAAACACAGCAGGAGTCTCACTGGTGATGGTCTGAAGCCGTAGCAGCGTGAGGCGGCAGGCAGGACGACAGCATCAAAACACAGCAAGGCTAGGCCGTGACCCCTTTCACAGATCAGACCTGTCAAACTGTCAAACCCCAGCTCAGATGTAACAGAGATAAATTGAAAGATGGAGAGACACACACTCAGTCTGCTTCTCATCCTGCAAGTGAAGTTCTGCAAGTGAAGTCTTTTTAAAAGCATGTTGAAAGAGGTTTGAATCCCCAAAGGGAGAAACCCTCTAAGCTACATAATTAACTTGGGTGTCAGGGAAAGGAAGACGCAGGGTCCCATGGGAGGAAGGCTGTGCGGCAGACCTGAGTTCCCTATTCCAACTCTTTCAAATACTGCGAGTTTGCTTGAACCTGCCCTGGCGAGCTCGATGAGCTGGGTTTGCACTTTTGGTACTATTCCAGTGGCTCCATTGGGCCAGACAAGCTAAATCAAGCACAGTGTACGTGTCTGCTGTGCAGTGTGTTTCCTTTACCGTTAAACAGAGAGAAGCAGACAGACAGACAGACATCTCCATTCCGCATGGTTCAGTCAGGACTACAGCTTATGTCCAACAGACATTGTGTTAACCTCGATACAAGGACACACATCAGACTGTCATCCCTCCATTACTCAATAGTACCCATCCCCCTCTTTCCCTCTTCCCCTCTCTCCCTCTCCTCCTCTCCCCACCCCAACCAGATGTGCTGAGGAGAATTCCTGTAGTTAAACAGGATTTGGGATATTTTGTGAGAACATGTCCAGCACTTCTACCTCATCATCGCTTACTGGTGATTTGTGAGACTGAAACACTTATGGAATTAAATCTCTCTCTGTCTTGTTCTCTCTCTTGCAGTCTCTCTCTCTCTCTCTCTGTCCTTCACTTTTCTATTCTCTATCTAGGCTAGGCAGGAAGGCAGACAGGCCTGGTCTTCTGGGCTAGGTTATATAACATCATCCTCCATGGTAGAGGAAAGTAGAACCGTCTGGGCCTCGGGCTACTGCACTCACTGACCTCTTCTTCTAAGAACACTACAGCTACAGGAGGGGGGATGTGTGTGTGTGTGTCGTGTGCTTGTGTACGTGTGTGTACGTGTGTGTTTGTCATTTGTGTGTGTTTGCCGTTTGTGTTTATGAGTGCGTGCGTGCGTCCGTGCATGCGTGTGGGTGTGCTTTACAAAGTGCCTGGGCCTGGAGTCAGATAGCCAGACGTGCAGGTCCTTAAATAGCTCTAATCCTGTGCTACCCCCAGCTGCTTCTTTCCTATGACTACAATAGGGCTGTGTGTCAAACAACACCCTATTCTATTAGTCAGCTACTTTGACCAGCGCCCATAGGCCAGCCTAGGTATCTGACAGTGCATGGTGAAGTATTAGCCATCCACAATACTGTTCTGGGGGGTGTCATGGGGGAGGATATAGGTGTAGAACCATTTCTTAACCCTGAACCCAAGCTGCAAGTGAGCAATCCATAGACAGTCAATACATCACATTAGTAAGGATCAGTGGTCCATTACATACATGCTAAATGACAACATATGAAAGCCCTCTCCACTCATAAAGCAGAGAAAGACACATAGCCAGACATTCATTCAATATACCAGTACACAGTACACATAGTACACAGAATGCTTCACCCCTTCCTCCCTCCCTCCCTCCCTGCATCCCTCCCTCCCTCCCTGCATCCTTCCACCTGTCCATCACAACACCCCCTCTGTTCTCTTTCTCATCTCTCGCTTTCTAATTCTCTCATTTCTCTTTTCTCCTGCTTTCTCAGTGGCCCTCTCCGCTCCTCTCTTTGTCCCCGTCTTTCTTTGTTGTGTTTGTCTCTCTTCCCTCGACAATGGACTCCATTGGAGGATGTGTGTGTGTGTGTGTGCTTTTCCTTCCACCCAGACTGGCTGCCGGCTGCAACAATAGGCTCCTTCAGCCGCTGTGTGTGTGAGTATGTGTGTGAGCATGTAAGAGTGTGTGAGTGTGTGAGAGTGTGTGAGTGTGTGCCGCTGTGTGCTGTTGGAAGGAGTCCGCAGGCTGCTTCTTTAAGCCAGGAGTGTAACAGCTTGCAGCTATGCACCAGCCTCTACCCCCCACCACTAAACATACTACCACACACTGTCACACACTGCATCACACACTCAGCTCAAAGCTTTATTTGCGGGTTCACAATGACACATTGTAACACATTGCCATAGACTCGCCATGGACTCCTCAAGAGTTTAGATAAATCCTTAGATAATATTCAAAGGTATAATAACACCAGCACACATGCATAGAATAATTGTTTAAAACACCATTCATTAGACTCTCGGTTATAGCCAACAATTGACCAGAATATAACTTGCCTGTGGCAAGCCATAGTGAACTATGCTGGTGGTCAACCAACTTTGGCATTTAGTCAGGACTAAATATAAATACCTGAGGCTGGGTTTGACCGCCAGCCAGCCTTCTTGTGTGTGTGTCAGTGGATGCTCCTCAGAGGAGGAAGGGGAGGACCATTCTCCTTATGGTAAAACATTTAAAAAGTTATTCTTTTTAGATAAAACTATGCTAAATATAATCACAAATCACCAAATAATTGATTAAAACACACTATTTTGCAAAGAACGTCAACAGTAGTCTCAGCAGCGCTCTCTACTCTCAACTGACAGTTGTCCACCCAATCAAAGGATCAGAGAATGAATCTAGTACTGAAAGCATAAGCTACAGCTAGCTAGCACTGCAGTAGTGCATAAAATGTGGTGAGCAGTTGACTCAAAGAGAGAGAAAGACAGTAGTTGAACAGTTTTTAACAAATTAATTTCTTCCAAAATGAAAGAGAAGCAAGAGAGAAATAGAGAGATAGATTTCCTCTTTTTTTCACCTTCAGTTTCACTTAACGCTACTTAGCTAGCAAATCCAGCGAGCTAGTTTAGCCTACTGGAACACCCTGTTCAAACAGTTAGCTAGCTGGCTATGACTTTCCAACCTAACACTGGAACTCTTCCATGTCAAGGTAAGCTTTTGATTTTACCAATTTAATGCCACCGGGGCCCGCGGTGTAACCACTTACTGACTGTACGCTGTAACGTTACTGTATGATGGCAGTGGGTTTACTAACGAGTTAGTTTTATTAGCTATGCATTAGTATGGCATTATTTTAGCTAATATTGTGACAACGATGTAGGTTGTTTGTAGAGGTTTGGCTTGGAAAGATTGTTTTCGCCTGGTCACATACAGCTGATGGGTTGTGCATTGAAGTCCACAAGTGAAGGGAAGAGGTGAGAGGAGGAGACGCATAGATGCGAGAATTAATACAATGTGGCTGCTATGAAAGTGAACTGTGTTTACGCGTTATCAGGGGTGTATTCATTCCGCCAAATCTGTTGAAAAACGTTTCTTAAACGGAGGGCAAACGGAACAAAATGGGGATGAACATACCTGAATTTGTACAATAGAAACTCTCGTTTGCCACTGTGGGACTAATGATTACACCCTATATCAGCTAGATGCAGGCAAGAGCGTGCAAGACAGTATTGAATGTCACTGTCTGTCCATATGTCACTGTCACCTCAAATTCGTCTCGACCTGTGTGCACCTAAGTTGTAAACTTTCCTTCATAGGCTAGGTTGTAGCAACCTCATGATGGGTATCGGGAAAATTGGAGTATCATGTTGTAGCCTAAACCTATCAATGTTACATTGAACTGGGTAAATGGAATATGAATGACAGTCATCCAATATGCTGTAATAGAAATAAGGCCATGCTCATTAACAGAAAATTGTCCTCCCTTCTCTTAAACGGCACTGACCACCACCACTGGTGTGTGTGTGTGTGCGTGTGTGTGTGTGCTGGCTGTGCTGACTAACCTGGTGGGTAATTGAAACAGCTGTTTGGCAGATTGTGAGGGCCAGGCCTTGGGTGGTCAGTGGGGAGTGGCCAGGGTTAGTGCTATTGAGTATCCTTGGGACATCCTTACCCTAATCCCTAACCTTAACACCTAACCTAACCATAACCCTTACCTAACCTAACCATAACCCTTACCTAACCCTAACCTTAACCCTCACCTTAACCCTTACCTTAACCATTTTAAATGTCCACTTCAATGGGGTGACGTCAGACTTGGGTGTCCCAAGGATCCCTGATGGCAAGGACGAGTGGCCAGGCCAAGGAGAGCAGCTGTATCCACTGGAAGGATGTGCTTACTGTGCAATTCAATTCAAGGGGCTTTATTGGCATGGGAAACATATGTTAACATTGCCAAAGCAAGTGAAGTAGATAATATACAAAAGTGAAATAAACAATAAAAATGAACAGTAAACATTACACTCACAGATGTTCCTAAAGAATAAAGACATTACAAATGCCATATTATGTCTATATACAGTGTTGTAACGGTGTACAAATGGTTAAGGTACAAAAGGGAAAATAAATAACATGAATATGGGTTGTATTTATAATGGTGTTTGTTCTTCACTGGTTGACCTTTTCTTGTGGCAACAGGTCATAAATCTTGCTGCTGTGATGGCACACTGTGGTATTTCACCCAGTAGATATGGGAGTTTATCAAAATTGGATTTGTTTTCTAATTCTTTGTGGATCTGTGTAATCTGAGGGAAATATGTGTCTCTAATATGGTCATACATTGGGCAGGAGGTTAGGAAGTGCAGCTCAGTTTCCACCTCATTATGTGAGCAGTGTGCACATAGCCTGTCATCTCTTGAGAGCCAGGTCTGCCTTCGGCTGCCTTTCTCAATAGCAAGGCTATGCTCACTGAGTCTGTACATAGTCAAAGCTTTCCTTAAGTTTGGGTCAGTCACAGTGGTCAGGTATTCTGCCACTGTGTACTCTCTGTTTAGGGCCAAATAGCATTCTAGTTTGTGCAGTTTTTTTGTTAATTCTTTCCAATGTGTCAAGTAATTCTTTTTTTGTTTTCTCATGATTTGGTTGGGTCTAATTGTGTTGCAGTTTTTTCCCTCTCTCCCCCTTCTCCGTCCCTCCATCCCTCCCCTCCCAGCCACCCTGTGCTGTCCTCCTGCAGGCAACTAAACAGACCCTTTGTTTTGGGTCAAGACATGCCAAACAAAAGGAAGACTTTGTTCTCGTTACTATCTTCTCCTTCCCTGTCTCTCTCTCCTCATCTCTCTCCTCCCCTCCCCTCCCTTGTTCCTCCTAGCCAGCAGATGGTTAATGATTCATGGAGAGTGTGCCACACGTGCTTCTGTGAGGGTAGCGTTACTGTGAGGACGAGCAGGCAAAGGGCGATGATCTGTGTGTTTGGTGTGTGTGTGTGGTACGTGCGTGTGTGAAAGAGAGAGACAGAAACAATGACAGAGAGAGAAAAAGGAGAGGGAGACAGAGGGGGAAAGACAAGAGAAAGAGAGAGAGGCTGAGTTGTAATTATTGAGTGAAGATGCTACCCAGATAGCATTTCAACAAGCAGCTTTTCATTTGGTATCTCTATTTAAACTTTATCTTCCTCAAACAACTTCCTGCTTCTCTCTGTTTTCATCTCCCCCTCTTTTCACACTCAGATTCACATGTACAGGGTTGCAGGTGTGTTTGCAGGGTACAGTGAAACTCTTGTCCTCCGAGCTCCAACATGCAGGACTGTGTGAAATAAAGCAATAACAGTGGTAATAAAACAACAACAACAATAGAAATAAAAATAGCTCTATATACATAATAACAACCGTAGTAGTCTGAATAAACACATTTCCGTTGGGGTGGGTGGAGGCAGAATAAATCAATAGACTTTCACTGTACCTTGCAATCACACTTGCAACCCTGTACATGTGACTATTAAACACTCTGAATCTGAATCTGTCCTGGAGGGCAGGTAGTGGGCACCCAATGGTGCGTTCGGCTGTGGGTTTTACCCTCTGAAGCCCCTTGCAGTTCACGGCCGTGGAGTTGCCGTACCAGTCTATGATGCAGCCCGGCAGTATGCTCTTGATGGTTCTTCTGTAGAACACTGTGAGGGCCCGAATTTCTTCAGCATCCTGAGGTTGAAGAGTCGCTGTCGTGCCTACTTCACCACGGTGTCTGTGTGGTTTGACCATTTCAGATCCTCTGAGATGTGTACGCTGAGGAATTTGAAGTTATTGACCGTCTCTTCCCCCTCTCACCACTTTCCTCCTCTCCCCCTCTTCTTCCTCTCCCCCTCTTACCCCTCTTCCCCTCTCCCCCTCTCTCCTTCCCTCTCTCCTCTCTCCCTCTCTCTCCTCTCTCCCTCTCTCTCTCCTCTCCCCACACTCCCTCTCTCTTTCCTCTCCGCCCTCTCCCTCTTTACATTCCACCTCCTACTCCTTTTTGTCTATCTCCATCTTGTTGTCTGTCCTCTCTCCAAATCGAACACCCTTGGGATGTTCCACCGCTCCTCTCCTCCTCCTCCTCTTCCTCCTCCTGTTACTAAACCTCCCTCCCTCACCACTTCTACATCCATACAGTACAAAACACACCCCCAGCAGCTGCCTCAAAAAATACACTTCTCCTAAACAGAAAGCCACCAGGCGACAGTTGTGTTGCTTTGAAAGGAAGTGCAGTCTTTCTCCATCCCCTTCCTTCAGCAGGGACACACAATGCAGGGAAGTGATTAAGAGTGGGTCTACAGTAACGGTACACTGCTCAGGACAGCCCCATCACAACACTATGAGGGATTCAAGGGAGGGGACAGGATGCACACACATACGCTGCCACCCTCTACAGATGCACCACCCCACACACACACGGCGTAGGCCAACGTCAGCCAGCCTATTGTGTTTCCCTCTACCTCCTCTGTCTGCCCCTGTCACCTCCCTCCACCCTGCTATAACAACACAATAATCACAGAGAGAGAAGAGTGATGTTCCCCCCACAGCCTGGCCAGGCTCCCAGCTGGATGCACAGACAAAAGGAGGGAGGGAGGGAGGGAGGGAGGGAGGGAGGGAGGGAGGGAGGGAGGGAGGGGGGGAGGGAGGGAGGGAGGGAGGGAGGGAGGGAGAAGGAATGACATCCAAATCAACCCCAACCTCCAGACCAGCATTTACAGTTTTGAAATTTAGCAGACGCTCTTATGCCGAGTTAGTGCACTTATACGGTTACGGTTAGTGCACTTATACGGTTACGGTTAGTGCACTTATACGGTTACGGTTAATGCACTTATACGGTTACGGTTAATGCACTCATCTTAAGATAGCTAGGTGAGACAACCACATAACACCGTTGTAGATATCAGACAGACGTGAGCATTCTTTTGTGTGACTATATTGTACAGACTGAGGGAATTCAATTCCTATCATTCATCTATATGGCTAGGCTCCCCTATGCTACACTAGGCCAGACCAGACCAAAGCAGACAGACAGACAGGAAATTCCTATCATTTACATACATTGCGAGGCTATGTTGTTTCTATTCTATGGCGTTTCCCAATGAGGCAGCTGACCGTTCTCTCATTCCACACACTTGTCCAGAGAACACCCAAGGAGGGGAGGGAAGAATTCGAGTTGTATTGAAGAATGAATTCCATGAGACAGCTTGAAGCTGCTCGCCATCTGAGCGTCAGAAATAGCACTCTACTACAGCAGATAACAGACGCATACCAAATCTGGAGAGCTCTACTGAGACGCTTAGCTGTGGGATATGTCCCAAATTGCACCTTATTCCCTATGGGCCCTGGTCAAAAGTAGTGCACTCAATAGGGAATAGAGTGCCATTTGGGACACAGCCATGATCTGAGGAGCTTTGTTTGTTCTTGTAATTCTAACCTTCTGACTATACATAACGGCAGTCATGGACAGAGAATTGTTGTTGAATAACAACATGCTAACAGTAGGGCACTTGTGAAATCAAAGCTCTCCATTTGGTCTGAGAACTGAAAACCAAAACCAAATATGTTTTCTTTATTAGGACACTGCAGCTGGCAGTTCCGTGTCTGTTTCATAGTTCCTAGTTATCAGTTCAGAGGAACACAGGGGACTTTCCCAGTCACAACAGAAGAGACAAAGAAAGGGGACAAAAACCCCATCTGTTCTTGAAATAACCGCTGATGGTGTAGATCATGGCTTAACATACAGATCCATTGTGTGTACCCATACTCCATAGCCTTGTGACTGTCCATCCCATCACAGACATGTAAACTGCCCTCCTGACAACATATAGCCTCTATAGGGCACTTCCTTATACCAGGGCCCATTCCTGTAGGGAATAGGATGCCTTTTGGGATGCGGACATAGACTCTCCTGAGTCAAGTGGTCCTCCATCCTCTGCCATGGAGTGTAGTATGCGTGTATGTATAGACCACCTGCTGTGTGTCTGAGCTGAGCTGCCCTGTGTGCCATGACCAGATGACAGTCAAGAGGCAGACAGTAGGCTATATAGCTAGAGGGCAGAAGAAGAAAGGAGAGACTGTACTGACAGTCCACTTACCATGACAGGGCTGCCATTCACTGGTGTCAGAGTGTGTTTGTGTGTGTGTGTGTGTTTGACTGTTCTTCCATAGACTGTCAGATACAGGCTCCGTCGCTCGATGGACACAAAGATGCTACTTAGCTGCTGTTCTAAACATCATAACTACTTTCATGTGATTATATTGCATGCATTTAAAACCGTAGTTCAGAAATGAATACATTAAAAACGATTCATATTCATTTCCAGATAGACAACCTCGTCGTGGTCCATTGGGATCAGCCACCCCAAGATGCATTGGGATCAGCTATCCCAGGATGCATGCATTCTTCTGAGGAGTAGATTAGACATTCCTCCCTCTGGAGAATCAGTGGCTTTCAAAGAGACTGAATATCTCTGCCATGCTTTATTGATTACCTGTAACATTCTTTATACAGTGATAATCTCCCTCCAGAACGTGAGATGTCGGCATGCTCAGTAATAAAACACCCTGATGAAGGTCGTTTGACCGAAATGTTGGTAAATACCATCCATTAAATTGTTGGAAGCATTCAGATTACCAGTGTGCTCGAGTTGTTCTTTTTAACGCCCAGCAGCGGCGGGCTGGCCACAGGGCAGTTCTGGCAACTGCTAGATAGGCTGGTCCATTTTTAGCCCAGTGTGCCTGTCAAAATGTAGGGTTTTGCACAAAATGTCCATTATTGGCTAATAATGAAGGTTTTTAAGGAAAAAAAATGGTCTGGTGTGTGTGAAATACCCCGGCTTATTTCTGGTACCAGTTCATCCCTGATGCTCAGTGACGAGGGCAGAAACCCTGAACAGGAAAGTGAATGTACTAACTAGAAGGTGACGATCTCTGATCATTCATCCAGCAAGGACCTTTTAACAGAATGCACACACACACAGCCCTGGAGCTCGCTCTCTCCACCGAGAGACATGCAAGGGAGAGAGGGAGGCAGGAGAGAGAGAGAGTTATCTGGCGGGGGCTAAGCCCATTGTGCTACATGACCATGAATGTTGTTTCAGGGTGGAAGACAGCCTCTCCTCTCCTCTCCTCTCCTTGCGTGCCCAACATGCCTTCATTGACTAGTTTAATTAGAATATGAATAACTCATGGGTGGCTGAGCTCTCTCTTTTTTCTGTCACTGTCCCTCTGTCTTTCCCTCTCTTTTCCACTCTCTCTCTTTCTCTCCCTGGCTATCTCTCTGAATCATGTGGTGTGAGAGGGATGGGTTTGGCACAATAATAGCCCTCCCTCCTCCTCTCTTTCCTCCTCCCTTTCCTCCTCCCTTCCCCTGGCTGTATATGACATGTATGACCATGAGGAAGGTGACCACAAGCTGGTTTGATAGTATACCATATCTAGTCTGAGTCGTTTTGAAGGGCAGTACATGTTTGAACATATTTCAACCCAAGCATGGTCAGTGGGGGTCCTATTTTATATTTTGGTTTTGTAGTGTGATGGACTAAAATCACTTTTGCCCTTTTAAATCATATCCGAGGGAAGCATCCATCGCAGTGACCTCGAAATCTACTAAGTATTGACCCACACATGTAGGAGCTGAGAGAGAGAGAGAGAGAGAGAGAGATAGAGAGAGAGAGAGAGAGAGAGAGAGAGAGAGAGAGAGAGAGAGAGAGAGAGAGAGAGATGTTGGCGAAAGCAACAGACTGAGACAAGTTGAGGAGTGAAGTCGGGGAGGTGCATCTGCAACAGCCGAAAGTCGGACACTGATGTGGTTTTCCTACAGCAAGGCTCAGTGTAACTTGGCAGTCTCCAACCCCAAATCACACATCACTTGCAAACTGAACATTGTTCAATCAATTACTGAGAGAGAGAGAGGCTCAAATATCACATTAATTTGTACATATCCACTGTATCCCTGAATTGTGGCAAAGTTGGTTCCTGTATCAGTCATGTCTTTGGTCACGTTTAGGTGGGTCAAACAAAAACACCTTAATGATTGGTTGACAATAGATCCTCCCACAATGCAGGTGATGGCTGCAGGATGAACAGTTTCTACAGTTGCTCTTCACTAACATCATCCTGCAACCATCGTCTGCATTGCTCTATTGGCAACCAATCATTTGGGGTGTTATTGTTTGACGCACGCGAACGTAACCAAAGAGATGACTGAAACAGGAACCAACTTTGCTGCAATTCATGTATGCAGTGCATATGTACAAATTAATGTAATATTTAAGACCCTCTCTCTCTCGCCAATTGATTGTACAATGTACACATGCACTGAGTGTACAAAACATTAGGAACACAATTAGGAACACTTTCCTTAACATAGACTGACTAGGGGAATCCAGGTGAAAGCTATGATCCTTTATTGAAGTCACCTGTTAAATCCACTTCAATCAGTGACAAGACAAAATATTAAATCCACTTCAATCAGTGACAAGACAAAATATTTAAGTGTCTTTGAACAGGGTATGGTAGTAGGTGCCAGGGGCACTGGTTTGAGTGTCAAGAACTGCAACGCTGCTGGGTTTTTCATGCTCAACAGTTTCCCATGTGTATCAAGAATGGTCCACCACCCAAAGGACATCCAGCCAACTCAACACAACTGTGGGAAGCGTTGGCGTCAACATGGGCCGGTATCCCTGTGGAACGCTTTAGAGACCTTGTAGAGGTCATGCCCCAACGAATTGCGGCTGTTCTGAGGGCAACTCAAAATCAGGAAGGTGTTCCTAATGTTTTGTGCACTCAGTGTATATTTTCAGTGTGTGATATGGGGGTTGGAGACATGTTTATTTGGACCTTTTAGAGAAAAACTTTTATAAACGATGGCAACTGCCATGTTGCACTGAGCCTTTCTGTTAGAAAACCGCAGAATAGAATGAGAGCCTCATTGACTTGAATGGGGACGCCTCTTCTAGTAACTTTATTACTATGTGTTATACAATATTCAAGACAGGTTTACAGTATCATCCTCCTCTCCACTGTGTTAACTGAAATGGATGAAAGGAGAACAGCCCTATACCAGCCAACCAGGACAAAGGCTCTGTGACGACAGTATAGCCTAGCTACTCAGTCCCAGGTTAGTTACCACGGTGATAAATGGCTGATCCGTCACGCTGACAGGAGACAATTATCTGACGTGGCTCAATGGGATCCAAAGGACAGTTTACTCTCTTTCTATTCTCTCTCCCTCTCTCACTCTCTCTCTCTACTCTCATTCTTTCTATCACGCTCTCTCTCTACTCTCTCTCCCTCTCTCCCTCTCTCTCTCCCTCTCTCTACTATCTCTCTACTCACTTTCTCGCTCTGTACTCTCTTTCTCTCTACTCTCTCTACACTCTCTCTACTCTCTCTCTCTCCACTCTCTCTCTACTCTCTATCTACTCCCTCTAATCTTTCTCTACTCTCTCTCTACCCTCTCTACTCTCTATCTACTTTCTCTACTCACTATCTATTCTCCCTACTCTCTCTCTACTCTCTCTCTACTCTCTCTACTCTCTATCCACGCTCTACTCTCGCTCTACTCTCTCTACTCTATCTCTGCTCTCTATCTACTCTCTCTCTACTCTACTCTCTCTCTGCTCTCTCTACTCTCTCTCTCTATGTTCTATCAATTCTCTCTAATCTCTCTCTTCTCTCTCTACTCTCTCTCCACTCTCTACTCTCTCCACTCTCTATCCACTCTCTACTCTATCTCTGCTCTCTATCTACTCTCTCTCTACCCTCTCTACTCTCTATCCACTCTCTACTCTCGCTCTACCCTCTCTACTCTCTATCTACTCTCTCTCTACCCTCTCTACTCTCTCTACTCTCTCTACTCTTTCTCCACTCTCTAACTACTCTCTCAATGTTCTATCTATTTTCTCTACTCTATCTCTGCTCTCTATCTACTCTCTCTGTACTCTCTCTCTCTACTCTTTCTCCACTCTCTAACTACTCTCTCTATGTTCTATCTATTTTCTCTACTCTATCTCTGCTCTCTATCTACTCTCTCTCTACTCTCTCCCTCTCGCTCTACTCTCTCTGTACTCTCTCTGTACTCTCTAATTAATCTCTCTCTACTCTCTCTCTACTCTCTATGTAATCTCTCTACTCTCTAGCTACTCTCTAGCTACTCTCTGTACTCTTTCTCTACTCTCTCTCTGCTCTCTCTATCCACTCTCTCTACTCTCTCTTGCTACTCTGTCTCTCTACTCTCGCTCTACGCTCTCTACGCTATCTCTCTTTCTCTCCACTCTCTCTACTCTCGTTCTCTCTAATCTCTCTACTCTCTCTCGGCTCTCTCTCTACTATCTCTACTCTCTACTTTCTCTCTACACTATCTAATCTATCTCAGCTCTTTATCTACTCTCTATCTACACTTTCTACTCTCTCTCTAATCTCTCCACTCTCGCACTCTCTCTCTCTACTCCCTACTCTCTCTACTCTCTATCTACTCTCTCTACTCTCTATCTACTCTCTCTACTCTCTATCTACTCTCGCTCTACTGTCTATATAATCTCTCTACTCCATCTCTACTCTCTATCTACTCTGTCTACTCTATATCTACTCTCTCTGTCTCTCTACTCTCTACTCTCTCTACTCTCGCTCTACTGTCTATATAATCTCTCTACTCCATCTCTACTCTCTCTCTACTCTCTGTCTACTCTATATCTACTCTCTCTGTCTCTCTACTCTCTACTCTCTCTACTCTCGCTCTACTGTCTATATAATCTCTCTACTCCATCTCTACTCTCTATCTACTCTCTGTCTACTCTATATCTACTCTCTCTGTCTCTCTACTCTCGCTCTCTCACTTTACTCTCTCTCTCTCCTCTCTCTACTCTCTCTACTCTCTCTCTACTCTCTCTACTCTCTATCTACTCTCTATCCACTCTCACTACTCTCTCTCTACTCTCTCTACTCTCTATATAATCTCTCTACTCTCTATCTCCTCTCTCTACTCCATCTCTACTCTCTATCTACTCTCTCTCTCTACTCTCTCTCTACTCTCTTTATACTGTCTCTCTACTGTCTAATTATTCTCTCTCTTTTCTCTCTCTCTCTCTACCGGGTGCTGCAGACTGTTCTAGTGCCCGCGCCAATTCGTTAATATATATGTTGAAGAGGGTGGGGCTTTTTTTTCTTTTTTCTTTTTTCTATACTCTCTCTACTCTCTCTCTATTCTCTCTCTCTACTCTCTCTCTTGCTCTACTCTCTTTCTGCTCTCTATCTACTCTCTCTCTACTCTCTCTCTTGCTCTACTCTCTCTCTATTCTCTCTCTACTCTCTCTCTACTCTCTCTCCACTCTCTATCTACTCTCTCTATTCTCTCTACTCTCTCTACTCTCTCTCTATTCTCTCTCTACTCTCTCTTTTGCTCTACTCTCTCTCTGCTCTCTATCTACTCTCTCTCTACTCTCTCTTGCTCTACTCTCTCTCTACTCTCTCTACTCTCTATCTAATCTCTCTCCCCTCTCTCTACTCTCTATCTACTCTCTCCCTGTCTCTCTACTCTCTCTACTCTCTTTCTTTCTTTCTCTCTTCCTGTACTCTTTCATCGCTCTACTCTCTTTCTCTCTACTCTCTCTCTACTCTCTCTACTCTCTCCATAATCTCTCTCCTCTCTCTACTCTCTGTCTCATCGCTCTATCAACTCTCTCTCTACTCTCTGCCCTCTCTCTACTCTCCCTCTACTCTCTCTACTCTCTATCTATCTACTCTCTCTCTACTCTCTCGCTATCTCTACTCTCTACTCTCTCTCTACTCTCTCTACTCTCTCTCTAATCTCTCTACTATCTCTCTCTACTCTCTCTCAACTCTATCTACTCTCTCTACTCTCTCTCTCTCTACATCCGATCTATTCTCTCTAATCTCTCTCCTCCCTCTACTCTCTGTCTCATCGCTCTCTCTCTCTACTCTCTACTCTGTACTCTCTCTCTACTCTCTCTACTCTCTATCTACTCTCTCTACTCTCTCTACTCTCTTTCCACTTTCTCTACTCTCTCTCTACTCTCTCTACTATCTCTCTGCTCTCTCTCTAATCTCTACTCTCCCTCTCCCTACTCTCTCTACTCTCTCTCTGCTCTTTCTCTGCTCTCTATCTACTCTCTCTACTCTCTATCCACTCTCTCTACTCTCTCTCTCTCTCTACTCTCTCTCTACTCTTTCTCTACTGTCTATATAATATATATACTCTATCTACACTCTCTATACTCCCTCTCTACCCTCTCTCCACTCTCTATCTACTCTCTCTACTCTCTCTCTACTCTCTCTACTATCTCTCTGCTCTCTCCCTAATCTCTCTATCTATTCTCTCTACTCTCTCCCTACACTCTCTGTCCCTCTACTCTCCCCCTCTCTCTACTCTCTCTAATCTCATTTTTTCTCTCTTTCTGTACTCTTTCATCTCTCTGCTCTCTTTCTCTCTACTCTCTCTCTACTCTCTACTCTCTCTCTACTCTCTAACTACTCTATCTACTCTCTCTACTCTCTCTAATCTCTCCTCTCTCTACTCTCTGTCTCATCGCTCTATCAACTCTCTCTCTACTCTCTGCCCTCTCTCTACTCTCTATCTATCTACTCTCTCGCTCTACTCTCTACTCTCTCTCTACTCTCTCTACTCTCTCTCTACTGTCTATATAATCTCTCTACTCTATCTACTCTCTCTACACTCTCTCTTCTCTCCCTCTCTCTACTCTCTTTCTTTCTCTCTCTCTGTACTCTCGCTCTTTCTCTCTCCCTCTCTACTATCTCTCTCTACTCTCTCTCTCTCTACTCGCTCTCCCTCTACTCTCTCTCTCTACTCTCTTTCTATCTCTCTCTCTGTCCTCTCTCTGTACTCTCGCTGTTTCTCTATCCCTCTCTACTCTCTCTCTCTACTCGCTCTCCCTCTACTCTCTCTCTCTACTCTCTTTCTTTCTCTCTCTCTGTCCTCTCTCTGTTCTCTCGCTCTTTCGCTCTCCCTCTCTACTCTCTCTCTCTACTCTCTCTCTCTACTCGCTCTCCCTCTACTCTCTCTCTCTACTCTCTTTCTTTCTCTCTCTCTGTACTCTCTCTGTTCTCTCGCTCTTTCTCTCTCCCTCTCTACTCTCGCTCTACACTCTCTCTACTCTCTTTCTACTATCTACTCTCCCTCTCTCTACTCTCATTCTTTCTCTCTTTCATCTCTCTACTCTCTCTCTACTCTCAAACTACTCTATCTACTCTCTCTACTCTCTCTCTAATCTGTCTCTCTACTCTCTCTCTCTCTATGTTCTATCTATTCTCTCTAATCTCTCTCCTCTCTCTACTCTCTGTCTCATCACTCTATCAACTCTCTCTCTACTCTCTCTACTCTCTCTACTCTATCGTCTCTATCTTCTCTCTCTACTCTCGCTCTCTCTCTACTCTCTATCTACTCTCACTACTCTCTCTACTCTCTGCTCTCTATCTACTCTCTCTGCTCTATCGTCTCTATCTTCTCTCTCTACTCTCTCTCTACTCTCTCTACTCTCTCTCTATTCTCTCTACTCTCTCTACTCTATCGTCTCTATCTTCTCTCTCTACTCTCTCTACTCTCTCTCTATTCTCTCTACTCTCTCTGCTCTATCGTCTCTATCTTCTCTCTCTACTCTCTATCTTCTCTCTCTACTCTCTCTCTTCTCTCTACTCTCTCTACTCTATCGTCTCTATCTTCTCTCTCTACTCTCGCTCTCTCTCTACTCTCTATCTACTCTCACTACTCTCTCTACTCTCTGCTCTCTGTCTACTCTCTCTGCTCTCTCTCCACTCTCTGTCTACTCTCTCTGCTCTCTCTGCTCTCTCTAATCTCTCTCTACTCTCTCTTTCTCTACTCTATTTCTAATCTCTCCACTCTCTGTCTACTCTCTCTGCTCTCTCTACTCTCTCTTTCTCTACTCTATTTCTAATCTCTCTACTCTATCTCTCTCTCTCTCTCAGCTGTGTGCCAGTGATCACTGGTATACTCTCCACAAAGGTGGCTTGCTTCATCAGGTTATTGCCAATGCATTGGCCTCACAACACAAAGTGCATCTGCCTACCTTACATACCAGGCTGATACAAAGCAATGTATTTAATTCTGAGAAATTGTCACTTATTTTTGTCATTTTGTCAAGTGTTCTTACTGGGGGTTTTCCAACCATTTTTTTCTTCTCCCATGAGCATTTGAGATCCTTTTTCTCCCACGTTTTATTCAGACCAATTGCTTTTTGTTTGATGTTGTGGAGAGCACCCCCCCCCCCCCCACCGCCCATCCCACAGTGAACACACAATAAGGAGCTAGCTAGCGGTGGCAAGGGAAGTGCCACTCTGCCTCCCATCCTGTTGTGTCACCACACGCCTTTAAATTATTCAGCACCACTCAAATATTGATATGGAAATCAACACTGAGTGGACTGACAGGGACCAGGGAGGAGAGGAGAATGAGAGGAGAGAGAAAGAGAGGAGGGACAAGATCATTTCTATCTATGTTTTTACCTCTTTTTATCACTCACCCATCTCTTTTCTCCGCTCACTGCTCCAGTTGATTGAAGCCTTTTTCATGATGCCAACCCTTCATCTTTAGTAGACTTTTATTTGACTTGGTGTAATGTGGAGAAAGAATGGTAAAATAACATGGGCACTAACAGCAGGGCTTATCGTACACCACAATAACATGTGCCCTTCACAATATTGATTCCTCTGTCTATGTGATTTCACGAACAGGCTTACCTTAACACACCTCAGCTCTGATCAAGTTATCCACATAAACACTGCAATGCAATTATCCCCTCCTCCAAGGTAGATTACTTTCTCTTGCAGTACACCTGACCAGTATATAAATTGGAAAGAATATCAATATCAATGTGTTTGGGAGTCTGTGTTATTTTTAATCTGTTTGGTCCAACTTCATAAGGCATTATAGAACATTCATAAGCCGCCATAAGCACTACATAGATGCCCTTCGTAGATGCCCTACATATATTCTACATAGATGCACCATAGATGCCCTACATAGATGATACATAGATGATGCATAGATTCCCTACATAAATGCCCTGCATAGATGCTACATTGATGATACATATATGATACATAGATGCCCTACATAGATGCTACATAGATGCAACATAGATGCCCTACATAGATGCTACATAGATGCCCTACATAGATGCTACATAGATGCCCTACATAGATGATACAATAATGATGCATAGATTCCCTACATAAATGCCCTGCATAGATGCTACATTGATGATACATATATGATACATAGATGCCCTACATAGATGCTACATAGATGCCGTACATAGATGCTACATATATGCTACATAGATAATACATAGATGCCCTAAATAGATGCCCTACAAAGATGCCCTACCAAG
The DNA here is from genome assembly GCF_029448725.1 of Salvelinus fontinalis. Lineage (NCBI taxonomy): Eukaryota > Metazoa > Chordata > Actinopteri > Salmoniformes > Salmonidae > Salvelinus > Salvelinus fontinalis. The sequence continues at coordinate 22,919,353 of NC_074686.1, forward strand.
ATGATACATAGATGCCCTACAAAGATGCTACATAGATGCCCTACATAGATTCCTTACATAGATGCTACATAGATAATACATATATGCCCTACATAGGTACTACATAGATGCTACAAAGATGCCCTACATAGATGCTATGTAGATTCTACATAGATGCTACATAGATGCTACATAGATGCCCAACAAAGATGCTACATGTATTCTACATAGATCCTACATAGATGCCCTACATAGATGCTATATAGACGCTACATAGATGCCTTACATAAATTCTACATAGATGATACATAGATGGTACGTAGATGATACATAGATGTTACATAGATGCCCAACATATGTGCTGCATAGATGCACTACATACATGCTACATAGATGATACATAGATGCTACAAATATGCCCAACATAGATGCCCTACATAGATGCTACATATATGCCCTACAAATAATCAACATTGATCCTACATAGATGCCCTACATAGATGCTACTTAGACGCTACATAGGTCCTACATAGATGCCACATAGATGCTACATAGATGCCCTACATAGATGCTACATATATTCTACATAGATCTTACATAGATGCCCTACATAGATGCTACATAGATACTACATATATTCTACATAGATGCCCTACAAATATTCTACATAGATCTTACATAAATGCCCTACATAGATGCTATATAAATGCCCTACATAAATTCTTCAAATATGCTACATAGATGCTACATAGATGCTGCATAGATCCTACATAGATGCTACATAGATTCTACATATATGCCCTACTTAGATGCTACATATATTCTACATAGATCCTACATAGATGCCCTACATAGATTCTATGTAGATGCCCTACATATATTCTATATAGATCCTACATAGATGCTAATATATAGTTTACATCGATGCCCTACATAAATGCTACATAGGTGCAACATAAATCCCCTACATAGATGCCCTACATAGATTCCCCTACATAGATGCTACATAGATGCCTACATATATTCGACATAGATCCTACATAGATGCACAAGATAGATGCTACATAGATGCCACATAAACTCCCTACATAGATGCCACATATATGCTACATAAATGCCCTGCATAGATGCTACATAAATTCCCTACATAGATAATGCATAGATGCCCTACATATATTCTACATAGATCCTACGTAGATGTCCTATGCAGATGCTACATAGATGCCCTACATAGATGCTACATAGATGCTACATGTATTCTACATAGATCCTACATAGATGCCCTATATAGATGCTACATAGAATCTTCATAGATGCTAATAGACACCCGACATAGATTCCACATATATTCTACATAGATCCTACATAGATGCCATACATATATTCTACATAGATCCTACATAGATGCCCGTTATAGATGCTAATATATATTTTACATAGATGCCACATATATGCCCTACATAGATGCTACATAATTGCCCTATATATTGGCTACATAAATGCCCTGCATAGATAATGTATAGATTCCCTACATATATTCTACATAGATGCCCTACACAGATGCTACATAGATGCCCTACATATATTCTACATAGATCCTACATAGATGCCCTACATAGATGCTACACAGATGCTACATAGATTCTACATAGATGCCACATATACGCTATACATAGATGCTACATAGATGCCACATAAATGCCCTACATAGATGCTACATAAATGCCTTACATAGATGCTACAGAGATGCCCTATATATATTCTACATAGATGCCCTACATAGATGCTACATAGATGCTACATAGATTCTTCATAGATTCTTCATAGATGCTACATAGATGCCCTACATAGATAGATAGATAGATAGATAGATAGATAGATAGATAGATAGATAGATAGATAGATAGACAGACAGACAGACAGACAGACAGACAGACAGACAGACAGACAGACAGACAGACAGACAGACAGACAGACAGATGCTACATAGATGCTACATAGATTCTTCATAGATGCTACATAGATGCCCTACATAGATAGATAGATAGATAGATAGATAGATAGATAGATAGACGGACGGACGGACGGACGGACGGACAGACAGACAGACAGACAGACAGACAGACAGACAGACAGACAGACAGACAGACAGACAGACAGACAGACAGACAGACAGACAGACAGACAGACAGACAGACAGACAGACAGACAGACAGACAGATAGATAGATAGATAGATAGATAGATAGATAGATAGATAGATAGATAGATAGATAGATAGATAGGGCAAAGGTGGACCTGTGAATTCCTCCACTCCCTCTCCACGTCTGCCTGGCCTCCGTGCAGTCTGCACTGAAAGCAGGCCAAAGGAGAATCACTTACATCACTCTATCAAGCACCCTCGTTAGCCTGTACTCAATTGTGTCTCAAAGTCTGAACTATACAGTCTACCATTCAACGCAGTAAAACGGGCCAAAGGAGAATCATTCACTCACTCATTCTGTACTCATGTTCTGTGCTATACAGTGCGTCTACCCTACTCTCCTACTCTCCTTGCTGGCATGTCCAGTTCCTCAGCACGTGTGTGTGTGTGTGTGTGTGTGTGTGTGTGTGTGTGTGTGTGTGTGTGTGTGTGTGTGTGTGTGTGTGTGTGTGTGTGTGTGTGTGTGTGTGTGTGTGTGTGTGTGTGTGTGTGTGTGTGTGTGTGTGTGTGTGTGTGTCTCTCTGCTATGGGAACAAACAGGCAGCAGCAGACTTGATCTGTGTCTCTCTGCTATGGGAACAAACAGGCAGCAGCAGAGTTGGTCTGTGTCTCTCTGCTATGGGAACAAACAGGCAGCAGAGTTGGTCTGTGTCTCTCTGCTATGGGAACAAACAGGCAGCAGCAGAGTTGGTCTGTGTCTCTCTGCTATGGGAACAAACAGGCAGCAGAGTTGGTCTGTGTCTCTCTGCTATGAGAACAAACAAGCAGCAGCAGAGTTGGTCTGTGTCTCTCTGCTATGGGAACAAACAGGCAGCAGAGTTGGTCTGTGTCTCTCTGCTATGGGAACAAACAGGCAGCAGCATAGTTGGTCTGTGTCTCTCTGCTATTGGAACAAACAGGCAGCAGCAGAGTTGGTCTGTGTCTCTCTGCTATGGGAACAAACAGGCAGCAGCAGAGTTGGTCTGTGTCTCTCTGCTATGGGAACAAACAGGCAGCAGCAGAGTTGGTATGTGTCTCTCTGCTATGAGAACAAACAGGCAGCAGCAGAGTTGGTCTGTGTCTCTCTGCTATGAGAACAAACAGGCAGCAGCAGAGTTGGTCTGTGTCTCTCTGCTATGGGAACAAACAGGCAGCAGCAGAGTTGGTCTGTGTCTCTCTGCTATGGGAACAAACAGGCAGCAGCAGAGTTGGTCTGTGTCTCTCTGCTATTGGAACAAACAGGCAGCAGCAGAGTTGGTCTGTGTCTCTCTGCTATGGGAACAAACAGGCAGCAGCAGAGTTGGTCTGTGTCTCTTTGCTATGGGAACAAACAGGCAGCAGCATAGTTGGTCTGTGTCTCTCTGCTATGGGAAAAAAACAGGCAGCAGAAAGGAGAGGACTCTGTGATCCAATCGGGTTTCGATTGGATAACTACTTACATAATCATTCTTTCTGCCTGGATTATGAAAAGATGACTCGTGTCAGAAATTAGTGTGTGTGTGTGTGTGTGTGTGTGTGTGTGTGTGTGTGTGTGTGTGTGTATGCGCGAGCGTTCGTGTGAAATTTGTTTGTTTTGGTTGAGCAGGTTACACAGGATTTCAGGAATATTTGGCATGGAAACTAGCCAGGGAATGTTTTTGGGTTGTGTTCTGTCAGGGATGGTTGTTGTAATATATGGTCTCCCTAAGAACCTGCATTGTCCAGACCTTCTCCTCCTCCCAGTCCATACACCAACCTGTTTACTGTAAAATATACGGTTATTTTCGTAAGTTTGACATTCAATATACATGCATCTTCTATTGCAGAAATGAGTTGATCAGAATTTCAAATGGTGTGATCAAATGGCCTTCAAACACACCATCAAATCCAACACCATCCAATCTCTCTTTAACTCCTCTTTAACTCCTGTGACCCTAGAGGTTATGCTATGCCAGGGTATTGTGTTGGGCCCAAACCTATGCTATGGTGTGTGGAACAGTCCTCTGCACTTAGATTGAGTTGTCTTTGTCCTGTCTCTGACACGTATCCCTCTATCCCTCCCTCCCTCCCTCTATCCTACCCCCTCTCATTGTTTCCCTTAACTACCCCTGTTACAGGATTAGTCCACACTGTCTGTTGGGGGGAAAGGACTACTTGTCATTTGGAAAGGGAGGGGGCTGATACACACAGCACTGACTGGTGGTTTGATGTCCCTCATTACACTTTGTTGTTTGTTTGTGTGCGTATGTGTGTGTTGTTGTAGTCAACAACTGTTACAGCCTGACAACAATGCAATCAGGAAAAAACAAAAGGCCAATGAGGCTTTACCTTCTAATGCATTGCAAATCTCAGGCTCTTTTACAGCTTCTACCCCCAAGCCGTAAGACTGCTGAACAATTCATCAAATGGCCACCCAGACTATTTGCATTTTTTAATTTACACTGCTGCTTCTCGCTGTTTATTGTCTATGCATAGTCACTTTACCCCTACCTACATGTACAAATTATCTCAATTACTTCGACTAACCTGTACCCCCGCACATTGACTCGTTACCAGTACCCCCTGTATATAGCCTCGTTATTGTTATTTTATTGTGTTACTTTTTTAAACTTTAGTTTATGTAGTAACTCTATTTTCTTAAAACTGCACTTTTGGTTAAGGGCTTGTAAGTAAGCATTTCACTGTAAAGTTGAAATCAGCGCATGTGATAAATAGCATTTGATTTGAGGCCACTAGACCACTGGCGGCATATGTCCATGGCTTGTGTGACTACGATCTAACTTCTTACTCAAACACAGTATCTCATTGAATCACTGTGTTCTATTCTGTTGCCCTGCCCTTTGCTCTAGAAGAATCCAACCCAAAGCCCTGTACTCTACTGTCCACTGACCCAGCCCCTGCTCCTGTTGCTTAACACGTCTGACACAGCAGTCGAAGGCAACAGTCACGTTGTGTTATCCATGACACAGGCCTGTCCGTCACACTGTTGCCGTGACACTGTCGCTGTGACACCCGCCCCGCTTTAATGTTAGTAAGTGTGTGTGTGTGTGTGTGTGTGTGTGTGTGTGTGTGTGTGTGTGTGTGTGTGTGTGTGTGTGTGTGTTACTTTGCTATAGAGTTACACATGGCCGGTCAGCCCGGGCCGGTCATGGGAAGACCAGCAGTCAGACTACTGCTGCTGCCCACATAGAGTTGTCTTTGTATGAGAACATACAGAGCATTAGAGATGGGAGAGACACTAGCTGGGCTACATCTGAATTGGACCCTGTGTGTCCACCTAAGAGGGTATTCAACGTAAGCAAACTTTACCATTGAGCCCTTTGAGGACAGTGGAAATCCCCCTAGCTGAGTTGTCATGTAATAATGTACCAGTTAGCTATCTACTTTGAAGGAAAGTCTTATATTTACCTTTACATTTGAGTCATTTATCAGAGACTCTTATCCAGAGTGACTTACAGGAGCAATTAGGGTTAAGTACCTTGCTCAAGGGCACGTCGATAGATTTTTCATCTGAACCAACCACCTTTCGGTTACTGGCCCAACGCTCTTAACTGCTAGGCTACCTGGTTATGTCAGAGCAGCTTGGTGTTTCAAATCCCTACCATTCCTGTGTGTAGATGTGTTTTTTTAATATTATATTTAATGAAGGCCTATAATTCTGTATTAGACTCATTAATGATATGCATTAAACATATGTTACACAGTATCTCCATGCGGAGAGAAAAACAACAACAGATGTTTATACATTTATTTTATTTAAAAAAATTCTAGTTTTCAACAACATAATTTTTGGGCAGTAGTTTATATCATTAATCTCCACAGATGTAAATGTAAAGACGAGCTGGCATTTGCTGTGTGACTTTTGCTGCCTTGTCACAGCTAAGCTTTGCATTGATTAGTGCTGAGTGGTGAGCACAGCACAGCCGAGCTGCTTGTGTGTGTGTGTGTGTGTGTGTGTGTGTGTGTGTGTGTGTGTGTGTGTGCGTGCGTGCGTGCGTGCGTGCGTGCGTGCGTGCGCATGGCTTCATTAGGCCACTGGCAGCATATGTTCATGGCTTGTGTGGCTATGCATGAGGCATCACCACAGTGTTATTGTTATGTAGTGAGGCTCAATGGTGGTTTGACAATGACTGTGTCACAGCCTTTTGTTTGTCAAGGAGAGAGAAGGAAATGCCCCAAACCAAGCCTGACTCTTCAGGAGCAGAGCAGAGAGATGTCAATGGATACACCACACTTCACTAATAAATTAAGAGAGCGACAGAGGGGAGAGAAAGCGAGACAGAGAAAGAGAAAGAGAGACAGAGAGAGAGAAAGAGAGACAGAGAAAGAGAAAGAGAGACAGAGAGAGGGGAGAGAAAGAGTGTGTGTATGTGCATGCATGTGTTCTTGTGTGTGTGTTCGTGTGTGTGTGTTCGTGTGTGTGTGTATGTAGCGAGCACGCTCTCTCGCTCTGCCACAAGCATTGTCTGTCTGTGATTCCTGTGCATCCAGCTTCTTGTCCCCTGATGTCCATGGCCACATTCCTCCCTCCCGCCCAGTCCCACTTTAACACAAAGAGAGTGGTGGGAGGGAGGCCTCCACTACACACTACCCTGCCCATTGGGCTGGTAACCCAAACCAACTCCTCCACTGCATATACAAGAAAGACCCTACTCCCCATTCTCTCTAGGGGTCAGGGTTGGGGTGAATTTATTGATTTGAAAAATCCTCATAGGAAAAAAATCTAGCTATTTTTCATTCATGACATCCAAAATTGACTGAATTGAAAATAATCTTCTTTAATGTTCGGGTACCGGGGTTGGCTCTCAACTACACACATTTCCGTGATTATTGTGTTATATTTGGCCCATCTGTGGCTTGAGGCGACTGCCACGCCTGCACCTTCAGCTGTTATCAGCGCTTATTCCCAGAGCTGAGCTGAGCTCCCACTCCGTGGAGCTGCCACACTGTTAATTGGGCTACTCAATGATTCATGATCTTGGCTTAATGTCACCACCCTCACATACCACCCACCCACCTGACCAACTCCTGACTGACTGACTGACTGACTTACACTTAACTCACAGTCCCACTGTACACTAACGGTCAAATTTTTAGAACACCTACTCATTTAAAAATATATATATTTCACCTTTATTTAACCAGGTAGGCCAGTTGAGAACAAGTTCTCATTTACAACTGCGGCCTGGCCAAGATGAAGCAAAGCAGTGTGACAAAAAACAACAACACAGAGTTACACATGGGATGAACAAAAGTACAGTCAATAACACAATAGAAAAATCTATATACAGTGTGTGCAAATGTAGTAAGATTAGGGAGGTAAGGCAATAAATGGCCATAGGGGTGAAATAATTACAATTTAGCATCAACACTGGAGTGATAGATGTGCAGATGATGATGTGCAAGTAGGGATACTGGGGTGCAAAAGAGCAAAAATAAATAACAATATGAGGATGAGTGTCACGCCCTGACCATAGTAAGCTGTTTTTTCTCTGTGTTGGTTGGGGCGTGATAGTGACTTGGGTGGGTCATCTAGGTGTTTTTGTATTTCTATGGTGGCCTGATATGGTTCCCAATCAGAGGCAGCTGTTTATCTTTGTCTCTGATTGGGGATCAAATTTAGGTAGCCATTTCCTCATTTGTGTTTGTGGGATCTTGTCTATGTTTAGTTGCCTGTCAGCGCTAGTTGTATAGCTTCACGTTTCATTTGGTTGGTTGTTTGTTGTTTTGTTCAGTGAATTTCAGTTTATTAAAATTATGTGGAACTCTAAGCACGCAGCGCCTTGGTCTACTCTTTTCAACGAGCGTGACAGAAGATCCCACCAACAAAGGACCAAGCAGCGTGCCCAGGAGGAGGAAGTATCCTGGACTTGGGAAGAGATCCTGGATGGGAAGGGATCCTGGACTTGGGAGGAAATCCTGGCAGGACAGGATCACCTTCCTTGGAGGGAGTCGCCTAGGAGCATGAGAGGACAGCAACGACGTTGGGGAGGAAGGCCACAGAAACCCCAATATTTTTTTTGGGGGGGGGCACATAGAGCAGTCGGCGGAGCCGAGGAGTGAACCAGAGCCAGTCAGGGAGTCGAGTGAGGAGCTCGACGCGAGATTCCGGAGAGAGGTGCTGGCATTGAGAGCGCTGCAGAGCGGGGGTGCTGAGGTGCATGTCATCAGCCCGGTGCTACCTGTACCGGTCCCACACATCAGGTCTCCAGTGCGCCTTCACAGCCCTGTGCGTCCTGTGCTAGCTTCCCGCACTTGCCAGGCTGGAGTGAGCATCCAGTCAGGAAGGGTTGTGCCAGCTCTGCCCTCTAGACCTCCAGTGCGCCTCCACAGTCCAGTACGTCCTGTGTCTCCTCTCCGCACTCGCCCTGAGGTGCGTGTCATCAGCCCGGTATCACCTGTACCGGTCCCACGCATCAGGTCTCCAGTGCGCCTCCACAGTCCAGAGTTTCCGGCGACAGTTCCCAGTCTGGAGCTTCCGGCGACAGTTCTCAGTCCGGAGCTTCCGGCGACAGTTCCCAGTCCGGAACCTCCTGAGACGGTCCGCAGTCCGGAACCTCCTGAGACGGTCCGCAGTCCGGAACCTCCTGAGACGGTCCGCAGTCCGGAGTCTCCAGCGACGGTCCGCAGTCCGGAGTCTCCAGCGACGGTCCGCAGTCCGGAGTCTCCAGCGAAGGTCCGCAGTCCGGAGTCTCCAGCGACGGTCCGCAGTCCGGAGCCTCCAGCGACGATCTGCAGTCCAGAGCCTCCAGCGATGATCTGCAGTCCAGAGTCTTCAGCGACGAGCTGCAGTCCAGAGCCTCCAGCGATGATCTGCAGTCCAGAGCCTCCAGCGATGATCTGCAGTCCAGAGTCTTCAGCGACGAGCTGCAGTCCAGAGCCTTCAGCGGGGGTTCCTAGTCCAGAGCCTCCGGCAACGATCTGTAGTCCGGAGCCTCCAGTGGTGGTTCCCAGTTCAGAGCCTCCGGCGATGATCCACGGTCCGGTGCCTCCAGCGACGAAGCCTCCAGCGACAGTCGGCGGTCCAGAGCCTCCAACAAGCATCTGCAGTCCAGAGCCTTCAGCAGGGGTTCTCAGTCCGGAGCCGCCCCCGGCGCCCTGCGTCATCCATCATAGATGCCCACCCGGACCCTCCCGTATTGAGTCAGGTTTTGCGGTCGGAGTCCGCACCTTTGGGGGGGGGGGGGGGGGGGGGGGGGGGTACTGTCATGCCCTGACCATAGTAAGCTGTTTTTTCTCTGTGTTGGTTGGGGTGTGATAGTGACTTGGGTGGGCCATCTAGGTGTTTTTGTATTTCTATGGTGGCCTGATATGGTTCCCAATCAGAGGCAGCTGTTTATCGTTGTCTCTGATTGGGGATCATATTTAGGTAGCCATTTCCTCACTTGGGTTTGTGGGATCTTGTCTATGTTTAGTTGCCTGTCAGCGCTAGTTGTATAGCGTTCACGTTTCATTTAGTTGGTTGTTTGTTTGTTGTTTTGTTCAGTGAGTTTCAGTTTATTAAAATTATGTGGAACTCTAAGCACGCTGCGCCTTGGTCTACTCTTGTCAACGATCCTGACAATGAGGTAGTTGTGTGGGCTATTTACAGATGGGCTGTGTACAGGTGCAGTGATTGGTAAGCTGCTCTGAAAGCTCATGCTTAAAGTTAGTGAGGGAGATATAAGTCTCCAGCTTCAATGATTTTTGCAATTCGTTCCAGTCATTGGCAGCAGAGAACTGGAAAGAAAGGTGGCCAAAGGAGGTGTTGGCTTTGGGGATGACCAGTGAAATATACCTGCTGGAGCGCGTGCTACGGGTGGGTGTTTTATGAGGGTATATTTAGCAGAATGAGTGAAGGAGGCTTTGTTGCGAAATAGGAAGTTGATGCTAGATTCAATTTTGGAATGGAGATGATTAATGTGAGTCGGGAAGGAGAGTTTACAGTCTAACCAGACACCTAGGTATTTATAGTTGTCCATATATTCTAAGTCAGAACCGTCCAGAGTAGTGATACTAGTCGGACGAGCAGGTGCGGGCAGCGATCGGTTGAAGAGCATGCATTTAGAGCATGCATTTAGTTTCACTAGCATTTAAGAGCAGTTGGAGACCACGGAAGGAGTGTATGGCATTGAAGCTCGTTTGGAGGTTTGTTAACACAGTGTCCAAAGAAGGGCCAGAAGTATACAGAATGGTGTCGTCTGCGTAGAGGTCGATCAGAGAATCACCAGCAGCAAGATTGACATTATTGATATACACAGAGAAAAGAGTCGGCCCAAGAATTGAACCCTGTGGCACTCCCATAGAGACTGCCAGAGGTCCGGACAACAGGCCCTCTGATTTTACACACGGAACTCTATCTGAGAAGTAGTTGGTGAATCAAGCGAAGCAGTCATTTGAGAAACCAAGGCTATTGAGTCTGCCGATAAGAATGCGGTGATTGACAGAGTCGAAAGCCTTGGCCAGGTCGATGAAGACGGCTGCATAGTACTTTCTTTTATCGATGGCGGTTATGATATAATTTAGGACCTTGAGTGTGGCTGAGGTGCACCCATGACCAGCTCGGAAACCAGATTGCATAGCGGAGAAGGTACAGTGGGAATCGAAATGGTCAGTATTGTGTTTGGTAAGATGGCGTTGGAAGACTTCAGAAAGGCAGGGCAGGATAGATATGGGTCTGTCACAGTTTGGGTCTAGAGTGTCTCCCCTTTGAAGAGGGGGATGACCGCGGCAGCTTTCCAATCTTTAGGGATCTCAGACGATACAAAAGAGAGGTTGAACAGGCTAGTAATAGGGGTTGCAATTTTAGAAATTATAATAATAATAATTTTTGAAATAATGGATAATTTTAGAAAGAGAGGGTACAGATTGTCTGGCCCAGCTGATTTGTAGGGGTCCAGATTTTGCAGCTCTTTCAGAACATCAGTTATCTGGATTTGGGTGAAGGAGAAGGGGGGGGACTTGGGCAAGTTGCTGCGGGGGTGTAGAGCTGTTGGCCGGGGATGGGGTAGCCAGGTGGAAAGCATGGCCAGCCGTAGAAAAAATACTTATTGAAATGATCAATTATTGTAGATTTATCGGTGGTGACAGTATTTTCTAGCATCAATGCAGTGGGCAGCTGGGAGGAGGTGCTCTTATTCTCCATGGACTTTACCGTGTCCCAAAACTTTGGGGAATTTGTGCTACAGGATGCAAATTTCTGTTTGAAAAAGCTAGCTTTCTACTTTCCTAACTTCCCTGAAAAGTTGCATATCGCGGGGGCTTTTCAATTCTAATGCAATACGCCACAGGATGTTTTTTTGCTGGTCAAGGGCAGTCAAGCCTGGAGTGAACCAAGAGCTATATCTGTTATTAGTTCAAAAAAATGTGAATGGAGCATGCTTATTTAAGATGGTGAGGAAAGCACTTTTAAAGAATAACCAGGTATCCTCTACTGACGGGATGAGGTCAATATCCTTCCAGGGTACCCGGGCCAGGTCGATTAGAAAGTCCTGCTCGTTGAAGTGTTTTAGGGAGCGTTTGACAGTGATGAGGAGTGGTCGTTTGACCGTGGACCCATTACGGACGCAGGAAATGAGGCAGTGCTCGCTCAGATCCTGGTTGAAGACAGATGAGGTGTATTTAGAGGGCAAGTTGGTCAGGATGATATCTATGAGGGTGCCCGTGTTTACGGATTTAGGTTTGTAACTGGTAGGTTCCTTGATCATTTGTGTGAGATTGAGCTTAGATAGGACGGCCGGGGTGTTATTAAGCATATCCCAGTTTAGGTCACCTAACAGTACAAACTCTGAAGATAAATGGGGGGCTATCAATTCACATTTGGTGCCCATGGCATCGCTGGGCTGAGGTGGGTCTATAACAAACGGCAACAGTGAGAGACTTATTTCTGGAAAGGTGGATTTTTAAAAGGAGAAGCTCGAATTGTTTGGGTACAGACCTGGATAGTATGACAGAACTCTGCAGGCTATCTCTGCAGTAGATTGCAACTCCGCCCCCTTTGTCAGGACACCAATAAGAAGAAGAGACTTGCTTGGGGCAAGAAACAAGAGCAATGGACATTAGACCGGTGGAATATGTCCTTTGGTATGTAGTCCAAATTTGAGATTTTTGGTTCCAACCGTCTTGTCTTTGTGAGACGAGGTGTGGGTGAACGAATGATCTCCGCAGGTGTATTCCCCACCGTAAAGCATGGAGGAGGAGTTGTGATGGTGTGGGGGTGCTTTAGTGGTGACACTGTCAGTGATTTATTTAGAATTCAAGGCACTTAACCAGCATGGCTACAACAGAATTCTGCAGCAATACACCATCCCATCTGGCTTGGGCTTAGCAGGACTATCATTTGATTTTCAACAAGACAATGACTCAACACACCTCCAGGCTGTGTAAGGGCTATTTTACCAAGAAGGGAAGTGATGGAGTGCTGCATCAGATGACTTGGCCTCCACAATCCCCTGACCTCAACCAAATTGAGATGGTTTGGGATGAGTCGGACCGCAGAGTGAAGGAAAAGCAGCCAACAAGTGCTCAACATATGTGGGAACTCCTTCAAGACTGTTGGAAAAGCATTCCAGTTGAAGCTGGTTGAGAGAATGCCAAGCGTTTGGAAAGCTGTCATCAAGGCAAAGGTTGGCTATTTGAAGAATCTCAAATATAAAATATATGTTTAACACTTTTTGGGTTATTACATGATTCCATATGTGTTATTTCATAGTTTTGATGTCTTCGCTATTATTCTACAACATAGAAAATAGTAAAAATAAAGAAAAACCCTTAAATGAGTATATGTTCTAAAACTTTTGGCTGGTAATGTATGTTTCTCTATCTGTTACATTGTCAATATGTCAGACAGACAGACAGACAGACATTTGGTTGATCGGTCTGTCAGTCTGTCCATTGGTCGTTCGGATCTTTCTCACCCCTCCATTTTCACACTGCAATTCCAGATCTACCTTGTCTCTGCGTCTCTCAATCTCTCCATCTCTGTTATAGTTCCTGCAGGACCAGTACATTCCATAGAGTACCTCAGAGTCCCTGGCCCTTGAACAAGTCGTTCTGCTTTAGAAGACGACCTGATATACACACGCTACACAATTGCATTGTCATGCTGTTATAGTGGCTACAGCTTTGGGCTACATAACTGCTGTCTTGCATATCTTTATAAAAGCCAAGATTCAACATGCTAGATAAAAGGGGAATATATCATAGGACGACAACTTTGTCTATTTGTAGATTGACAAGATTGTGTAATTGTGTCGCTGTGAAAAGACAGCAAACAAACTGCATCCAATAATCAGGGCAATCAACATTGTCTAAAAGTAAATGATCAGATAAAACGTAGATATACAGTAAAACAGAATGGGAAGAAGCAGAACAACTAGGGAAACAGACTACAGGCCATATCCTGTCCTCCACTGCTTTCTACTCTGTCCTGTGTCATCTGCGTAAATAGCCAACAGGCCAATCGGCCAGACCTTCAAACATTCCGAGCCTGTCGGTTCATGACCTTTCCCTGGGGATCACCATGGAGACGCTGTTGTCAAAGCGGCTGGTGGGCTGGCTGGCCTACGCTCACGCAGCAATAACAGTGTTTGCGTCCCAAATGGCATGAGGTTCCCTATTTAGTACACTACTTTTGACCAGAACCGTATGGGCCCTGGTCAAAAGTAGTGCACCATAAAGGGAATAGGGGGCCATTTGGGACTTACACAATGACTCAGCTCTGGGCTCTGAAGCTTTGGCTTGACAGCCTTTTGGCAGGAAGGCTGCTTGCAGTTGATATTTAGGTTGTTGTTCAGTGTTCTTTCACAGATAAAACATGTTTTCGGACTGAAACGTCTGTTGTGCATGGCTGCTAGCTAGAACTAGGACATGCTGCATGTGAAAGATTAAAAAAAGAAAAACTGTTTTATCGAAATATCACATGATGCGACTATATCAAAGTGGGTTCTGGACCATTTCTTCACTTTTATACTTTGGCTTCCAGCAATGGTTTATGATTATTTGCTTGTTTTTTCCCTGCATGTTCCAACGTTATCAGATACTTTGGAAGGCTGTTGTGGAGGTTAAACATTGGACTCCCCTACTTCTCCTCCTTGTCTCTCCACACTCCTCCCCCCCCCCTCCCTCCCCTAGCCATGTTTATTTAACTCCCCACAATGCATTGGGAGCTAGAGGACAGAGCAGCAGCAGGGTGTCCTGAGCCAAATGGATAATTGAAAATGTGTTGACATTAGACTGGTTATCAATCACTCAGGCTGAACTGAAACTACAGCTAAGACAAATAGGGGAAATGCAGGTTTGGGGAGTAACTGATTACATGTAATCTGACTACATTAATCATTTACGTTACCAGCTAAAATATTGTTATCAGATTACAGATACTTTTGAAAAACTAGATGATTACTTCTTGGATTACTTTTAAATTCAGAAAGGATGTTTGTGAAAAAAATACATTGACACCTTTTCTCAATGACATTCAATTCAGCATTGAAAAAAGGCGCAAGTTTGTTTCAACTGAGCGAGTCTGACCCCAAATCAGAAACCACTACGATGACACACCAAATGTGTTTGACGGATCCGTTTTGTTTTATTCTAATCCAAAAGTAACTGAAAGTAATCAGATTACATTACTGAGTTTGGGTAATCCAAAACTTACGTTACTGATTACAATTTTGGACAGGTAATTGTAACAGATTAGATTTAGAAAGTAATCTGCCCAAGCATTGGGAACTGCTGTCACGTTCTGACCTTAGTTCCTTTTTAATGTCTTTATTTTAGTTGGTCAGGGCGTGAGTTGGTAGGGTGTGAGTTGATAATCCATGGCAGTGCCTCCCGGGTGGCGCAGTGGTCTAGGGCACTGCATCGCAGTGCTAACTGCGCCACCAGAGTCTCTGGGTTCGCGCCCAGGCTCTGTCGCAGCCGGCCGCGACCGGGAGGTCCGTGGGGCGACGCACAATTGGCATAGCGTCGTCCGGGGTAGGGAGGGTTTGGCCGGTAGGGATATCCTTGTCTCATCGCGCTCCAGTGACTCCTGTGGCGGGCCGGGCGCAGTGCGCGCCAGCCAAGGGGGCCAGGTACACGGTGTTTCCTCCGACACATTGGTGCGGCTGGCTTCCGGGTTGGAGGCGCACTGTGTTAAGAAGCAGTACGGCTGGTTGGGTTGTGCTTCGGAGGACGCATGGCTTTCGACCTTCGTCTCTCCCGAGCCCGTACGGGAGTTGTAGCGATGAGACAAGGTAGTAATTACTAGCGATTGGATACCACGAAAATTGGGAGAAAATGGGATAAAAAAAAAAATTAAAAAAAAAAAAAAAGATCATCCATGGCACGAAGCCTCCAGTGATGATCCATGGCAAGAAGCCTCCAGTGATGATCCATGGCAAGAAGCCTCCAGTGATGATCCATGGCACGAAGCCGCCAGTGATGATCCATGGCACGAAGCCTCCAGTGATGATCCATGGCACGTAGCCTCCAGTGGTGATCCATGGCAAGAAGCCTCCAGTGATAATCTATGGCAAGAAGCCTCCAGTGATGATCCATGGCACGAAGCCTCCAGTGATGATCCATGGCACGAAGCCTCCAGTGATAATCCATGGCAAGAAGCCTCCAGTGATAATCCATGACACGAAGCATCCAGTGATAATCCATGGCACGAAGCCTCCAGTGATGAACCATGGCACGAAGCCTCCAGTGATGATCCATGGCACGAAGCCTCCAGTGATGATCCATGGCACGAAGCCTCCAGTGATGAACCATGGCACGAAGCCTCCAATGATGATCCATGGCACAAAGCCTCCAGTGAGGATCCATGGCACGAAGCCTCCGGTGAGGATCCATGGCATGAGGCCTCCAACGAAGGAGCCTCCAGCAACGCCCTCTAGTCCGGAGCAGCCAGAGTCTCCCTCCTGTCCGGAGCAGCCAGAGTCTCCCTCCTGTCCGGAGCAGCCAGAGTCTCCCTCCTGTCCGGGGCAGCCAGAGTCTCCCTACTGTCCGGAGCAGCCAGAGTCTCCCTCCTGTCCGGGGCAGCCAGAGTCTCTCTCCTGTCCGGAGCAGCCAGAGTCTCCCTCCTGTCCGGAGCAGCCTGAGCCGCCCGTCAGTCAGGAGCTGCCTGAGCCGCACGTCAGTCAGGAGCTGCCCGTCACCCCTGCGCCGCCGGAGCCGCCTTTCACTCCGGCGCTGCCGGAGTCTCCCCTCTATTCGGGGCCCGCTGAAAGGGTCCCCAGTCCAAGGTCGGCGGCGAGGATCGCCGCTCCAAAGGCGCCACATAAGTGGGCCAAGACTATGGTGGAGTGGGGTCCACGTCTCGCACCAGAGCCGCCACCGCGGTGAAATGCCCACCCAGACCCTCCCCTATAGGTTCAGGTTTTTGCGGCCAGAGTCCGCACCTTTGGGGGGGGGGGGGAGGGGAATGTCACGTTCTTACCTTAGTTCCTTTTTTATGTCTTTATTTTAGTTGGTCAGGGCATGAGTTGGGGTGGGCATTCTATGTTGTTTTTCTATGTTTTGTTCTGTTATATGTGTTTGGCCTAGTATGGTTCTCAATCAGAGGCAGGTGTCAGTCGTTGTCTCTGATTGGGAGCCATATTTAGGTAGCCTGTTTTCTATTGTGTTTTGTGGGTGATTGTTTCCTGTGTTAGTGTTTGCACCATACGGTACTGTTTCGGTTTTCATTTATTCTCTTGTTCTTTTGTATTCATTCTCCATTAAAGTATATTATGGATACGTACCATGCTGCATTTTGGTCCTCCTCTCCTTCACCAACGAAAGCCGTTCCAACTGCATGTAGCTAATGATATACAGCATGTGTAGACTAGCTTTATGTAGAAAAAAACACTTGTGGTTTCTTGAAAAGTTACTGAAAGTTAAATAATTAATGTCTTCTTTACAATGCATGTTGAAATTGATTCCTATTTGGAAGTTATTCTCACCATGTGAATGTTAGTTGTCTAGAAATATCTACAAGGGTCACCAGCGGAAAGTAACGTCAGATGTCTGTATTTAATTTAATTCAGTTCAAATCCCAGTGAAAGTGACTGGTTTGACATACAGTAGCCTACATCAAACTCACTTCAACTTTTGCATAGATAATCGTAGTTACAGTGCAGAAATACCCTGACCCAGGTTCATGTTTGTTTTTAAAAGAGCCCAAAGTACAATGTCATCCTCTGCAGCCTGAGGGAACCTTTAAAAACAACACTGTACACTTCCTGTCTGATTGGGCCTGGTGTGTGTGTGTGTGTGTGTGTGTGTGTGTGTGTGTGTGTGTGTGTGTGTGTGTGTGTGTGTGTGTGTGTGTGTGTGTGTGTGTGTGTGTGTGTGTGTGTGTGTGTGTGTGTGTGTGTGTGTGTGTGTGTGTGTGATCCTGGGCCCCAGAGGAAGCTGCAGTATTAATAGCTGTGTTCTTCACCATCAAGCTCCACCACAACAACAGCAGCAGCAATCAGACCTGGGTTCAAATAGTATTTGAAATCCTACAAATATGAATGTTTGCTTGAGCCTGACTGGAGTTCCAGATGACGGGTTTTGGACTTTTGGGACTGTTCGATTGGTTACATTGCACCAGACAAACTCAATCAAGTAGAGCTAAAGTATTTAAAAGAAAACAAATGCTATTTGAACTCATGTCTAACGGCAATAACACAAGGTCCTAGTGGACTTAGCTACTCTCATGTTAATTGTGGAACAAACAAAAAAACTGTAGAGAACATAGAGTCATAAGGGATATTTTCCTAGGCATGCTGTGGTATCGTTTTAGCGATATTCTGATAACCGCGATATTTTTGATTGTGTAGTGGGTGTACTAAGAAAAGGGACCCCATACAGTTCAGAAAAGTATGGCCTACTTGCTTTCAACAATAGCCTAATTGCAGAGTTATAGTATAGTGCAACCCACACAATGTGCAGTGGGTCTTTAAAACCATACCGAGGACAGGAGTAGCCTACACTTCATTTGGGGTCTCATGGACCAAGGAGAACCACTTCAGAGACCTTTGAAAAAATGTACAATATATTTTTGTTGTTGTTATTATCACAACAGCAATTATAAGTCCTTCATTCCTTGCATACATCTTGATAATGATTGAATTTCATATCTTATAAAAGGAAATGTATGAGATTTCTATTTCCTGGTGAATTTGAAATGTTCTGGTCTTTGAGAGAGTCTGTCTGGCTACTAAAATATACCCCTTCACTCTATTAGAAAATATTTCTTCATTATTAAAGATACAACAAATAATAAACCACAAAATATAAAAAACAGAGACCACCTGGTCCCCCTGAGCCACCATACAATGGTATGAGAGCCCCCAACTAGAAAAACAAGGAATCTAGGAAATAGAGATAGAAAGAGGGAGCATCTCAGGTTGCTTGGCATGTAGCACTATGCAGGCTCTGGGGTTGGAGGGGTGGGGGAGGGGCAGGGTGTGCTCTCTCTCTTGCTCTCTCTCTCCACAGCAGTAAAGAGGAAGCAGGGGGAACACAAATAAAGACATGGCCCAACGGCTCTCTCACTGCAGCTCAAGGAAACACGGCAGGGTTAGAGAAGTGGGAGGGGAGACGGAGAGGGAGAAGGGGGGTAAGGGAAGGAGGGAAGGGAGAAAAGGAGGGAGGGGGAGAAGGGAGGGTAGAGAAAGAAAGAAGAGAGGAGAAGAGAAAATAGGAGGACGAGAAGGAGACCAGCTCACAGCAGGTGTGCCCCAGCAGGCAGGCAGTCTTCTATTCTAGAACGGCTCAATGCTGCCTGCTTCCTTTCTTCAGCCCTCATGAGCACACACACAGATATATGAGAGCTCAATGATTCTTCTATATGGGGCACTTCAGTGGCGATTGGTGCTGTTTAAGATGAGGGAGGAGGATTTTTTAAACATGGTCTTATTTCTATTACAGCATATTGGATGACTGTCATTCATATTCCATTCACCCAGTTAAATGTAACATTGATAGGTTTAGGCTACTACACGATACAAACATTTTCCCTGTACCCATCATGAGGTTGCTACAACCTAGCCTATGAATGAATGTTTACAACTTAGGTTCACAGGTCGAGGGAATTTTGAGTAATCAAGGTGACAGACAGTGACACATGCAATACCGCCTTGCACACTCTTGCCTGCATCTAGCTGATCTAGGGCAGCGTTTCACAAAGTCAGCCCTAGGGCCTCCACTGGGTGCACGTTTTGGATTTGCCCTAACTCTTCACAGCTGATTTAAATAATCAACTCACCATCAAGCTTTGATTATTTGAATCAGATGTGTTATGCTAGGGCAAAAACAAAAACGTACACCCACAAGGTGCCCTAGGACCGAGTTTGGGAAACCCTGATCTAGGGTGTAATCATTAGTCAAACAGTTGAAAACAAGAGTTTCTATTGGACAAATTCAGGTATGTTTTTCCCCTTTTCGTTCCATTTGCTTCCGTTTAAGAAACGTTTTTCAACAGAATCGGCACAATGAATACACCCCTGATCACACACACACAATTCACTTTCATGCACAAACAATTCCTTCTCGTATCTATCTATGCATTCTCCTCCTCTCACCTTTTCCCTTTACTTGGGTACTTCAGGCCACAACACATCAGCTGTCTATGAACAGGGAAAAAAACAAGTTTCCAAGCCAAACCTATCTTGACTTCTAATTGCTACACAAAGCCTACATCGTTGTCACATCATAGTCAACATAGCTACTAGCAGGGGAGCAACTTTGGTTTTAGAAGTGAGGGAGACATTTAAAAAATATATACTCTTTTCTTTTTATTCAGTAGGATAAACACTCCAAACAGCCTACCCAACCTCTCGGAGGCGTCCGCATGGTCCTAAGGCACACCATTTCCGGTTTTGTATCACATTCCAATTATAAAACTGGGGGTAACAAAAATGCAATTTCAGAATGTGGGGTGGATATGTCCCCCAGTGAAAGTTTCCCCCCTGGCTTCTAGAACTAAAGCGTTTGTAAACCCGCTAAAATCATGCAGTACAGTGGAATCAGCAGCAATCAGTTTAGCAGTTACACCTGCATGCCACAGTGGCAATACATTTATAAAAACCAAAAGATTACATTGACTTGGAAGAGTTCCCGTGTTGGATAGCCATAGTCAGCTAGCTAACATACAGTAGCGTTCCTCTCTGTTTGAGCCGGGTGTTTGCGTGGGTTAAATCAACTAGCTGCATTTGACACTAGCTAAGTAAATGAAAGTGAAAGTAAAAATAATAAATTAATACATTAATTTGTTCAAATCAATCAATCAATCAAATGTATTTATAAAGCCCTTTTTACATCAGCTGATGTCATAAAGTGCTATACAGAAACCCACCCTAAAACCCCAAACTGTTCAACTATTGTCTTTCTCTCTCTTTGAATCAACTGCTCACCACATTTTATGCACTGCAGTGCTATCTAGCTGTAGCTTATGCTTTCACTACTAGATTCAAATCAAATCAAAATCAAATCGAACTTTATTTGCCATCTGCGCCGAATACAACAATTGTAGACTTTACCGTGGAATGCTTACTTACAAGCCCTTAACCAACAGTGCAGTTCAAGAAGAAGAAAATATTTACCAAGTAGGCTAAAATAAAAAGTAATAATAAAAAGTAACACTATAAGAATATGAATAACGAGGCTATATACAAGGGCCCCCAGTACCGAGTCAGTGTGCAGGGGTACAGTTAATCTGTACATGTAGGGCGGGGGCGATCAATGTATATTGTCCGGTGGCGATTTTTATGAATTGTTCAGCAGTCTAATGGCTTGGGGGTAGAAGATGTTGAGGAGCCTTTTGGTCCGAGACTTGGCGCTCCGGTACCGCTTGCCGTGCGGTAGCAGAGAAAACAGTCCTCTGTAGCGCCTTACGGTCAGATGCCGAGCAGTTGCCATACCAGGCGGTGATGCAACCGGTCAGGATGCTCTCTATGGTGCAGCTGTAGAACCTTTTGAGGATCTGGGGACCCATGTCTCCTGAGGGGGAAAAGGTTTTGTCGGGCCCTCTTTACGACTGTCTTGGTATGTTTGGACCATTCTAGTTTGTTAGTGATGTGGACACCAAGGCACTTGAAACTCTCTACCCGCTCCACTACAGCCTCGTCGATGTTAATGGAGGCCTGTTCGGCCTGCCTTTTCCTGTAGTCCACAATCTGCTCCTTTGTCTTGCTCAAATTGAGGGAGATGTTGTTGTCCTGGCACCACACTGCCAGTTCTCTGACCTCCTCCCTATAGGCCATCTCATCGTTGTCGGTGATCAGGCCTACCACTGTTGTGGTAATGATGGTGTTGGAGTTGTGATTGGCCACGCAGTCATGGGTGAACAGGGAGTGCAGGAGGGAACTAAGTACACACCCCTGTGGGGCCCCAGTGTTAAGGATCAGCGTGGCAGACGTGTTGTTGCCTACTCTTACCACCTGGGGGCGGCCCGTCAGGAAGTCCAGGATCCAGTTGCAGAGGGAGCTGTTTAGTCCCAGAGTCCTTAGCTTAGTGATGAGCTTCGTGGGCACTATGATGTTGAACGCTGAGCTGTAGTCAATGAACAGCATTCTCACATAGGTGTTCCTTTAGTCCAGGTGAGAAAGGACAGTGTTGAGTGCGATTTGAGATTGCGTCATCTGTGGATCTGTTGGGGCGGTATGCAAATTGGAGTGGGTCTAGGGTTTCCGGGAGGATGCTGTTGATGTGAGCCATGACCAGCCTTACAAAGCACTTCATGGCTACCGATGTGAGTGCCATGGGGTGGTAATCATTTAGGCAGGTTACCTTCACTTCCTTGGGCACAGGGACTATGGTGGTCTGCTTGAAACATGTAGGTATTACAGACTCAGTCAGGGAGAGGTTGAAAATGTCAGTGAAGACACTTGACAGTTGGTCAACGCATGCTTTGAGTACACGTCCTGGTAATCCGTCTGGCCCAGAGGCTTTGTGAATATTGACCTGTTTAAAGGTTTTGTTCACATCGGCTACCGAGAGCTGAAAAACACAGTCATCCAGAACAGCTGGTGCTCTCGTGCATGCTTCAGTGTTGCTTGCCTCGAAGCGAGCATAAAAGGCATTTAGCTCGTCTGGTAGGCTCGCGTCACTGGGCAACTCACGTCTGGGTTTCCCTTTGTAGCCCGTAATAGTTTTCAAGCCACATCCAACGAGCGTCAGAGCCGGTGTAGTAGGATTCAATCGTAATCTTGTATTGACGCTTTGCTCGTTTGATGGTTCGTTTGAGGGCATAGCAGGATTTCTTATCAGCGTCCGGATTAGTCACCTGCTCCTTGAAAGTGGCAGCTCTAGCCTTTAGCTCGATGCGGATGTTGCCTGTAATCCATGGCCTCTGGTTGCGATATATACGTACAGTCATTGTGGGGACAACATCATCGATGCATTTATTGATAAAGCCGATGACTGAGGTGGTGTATTCCTCAATGCCATGGATGAATCCCGGAACATTTTTCAGTCTGTGCTAGCAATACAGTCCTGTAGTGTAGCATCCGCGTCATCTGACCACTTCTGTATTGAGGGAATCACTGGTACTTCCTGCTTTAGTTTTTTCTTGTAAGCAGGAATCAGGAGGATATAATTATGGTCAGATTTTCCAAATGGAGGGCGGGGGAGAGCTTTGTACGCATCTCTGTGTGTGGAGTAAAGGTGGTCTGGGATTTTTTTCCCCCTAGTTGCACATGTGACATGCTGGTAAATATTTGGTAAAACTGATTTAAGTTTGTCTGCATTAATAAAGTCCCCAGCCACTAGGAGCGTCGCATCTGGGTGACAATTTTCTTCTTTGCTTATGGCCTTATAGAGTTGGTTTTGAGCGGTCTAAGTGCCAGCTTCGCTTTATGGTGGTAAATAGACGGCTACGAATAATACAGATGAGAACTCTCTTGGTAGATAGTGTGGTCGACAGCTTATCATAAGGTACTCTACCTCAGTCAAGCAATACCTCGAGACCTTTTTAATATTAGACATCGCGCACCAGCTGTTATTGACAAAAAGACACACACCCCCACCCCTCGTCTTACCAGAGGTAGCGTTTCTGTTCTGCCGGTGCATGGAAAATCCCGCCTGCTCTATATTGTCAGTTTCTTCGTTCAGCCACGTTACAGTTTTTAATGTCCCGTTGGTAGGATAATCTTAATAGTAGGTCATCAATTTTATTTTCCAACGATTGCACGTTAGCAAGGAGAATGGAAGGCATTGGGAGTTTACTCGCTCGCCTCCAGCTTCTCAGAAGGATCCCTGATCTGCATTCCCTTTTCCGGCGTCTTTTCTTCACGCAAAAGGCGTGGATCTGGTCCTGTTCCAGTGAAAGCAGTATATCCTTCTCGTCAGACTCGTTAAAGGAAAAAGTTTCTTTCAGTCCGGGGTGAGTAATTGCTTTTCTGATGTCCAAAAGTTATTTTCGATCATAGGAGACGGTAGCAGCAAATTTATATACACAAAAAAGTAAGTTACACAAAACGCAAAAAAAAAGAACAAAATTGCACAATTGGTTGGGAGAATGTAAAATGTATAGTCTTATCTAAAAATTAGAACTTTTTAAATGTTTCACTATTTTTATTTTTATGAAATTCCCTGAGGAGGATGGTCCTCCCTGTCCTCCTCTGAGGAGCCTCCACTGGTGCATTTCTCTGTCTTTATATGTCTATATCATTTTCTTGGACACTCAGTCTACTGTATGTATGTAGCTTGACACTGATAGGAAATCACATGAGACTAAGCAATTCTGTTGACTCTTGTTGCAGAGGTGCTGTGCTGTTCTCACCCTGCCTGCTCCTCTCCTCCTCTCTCTCCCTCCCTCCCCCTCCATGTGCTTTCACTCTATCTTACATGGCATGAACAGGGCTATACTCCATACATGTGCCACTGCCACCACTGGTACGAGCTCCGCAAAAGAAACACAAAAAGACAATACAGACTCAAACTTGAAATGATGTTCAACAACTCAGACTCACATCACATATGGCAAGTACTACAGACTATCACAAACTACAAAGGCAAATCAAGCTGTGTGGTGCCCACTGAATTCTCCCTCCCAGACGTGCTTAACACATTCTATGCTCGCTTTGAGGCAGACAATACTGAGCCATCCAGGAAGACTTTCGCCGTTCGAGATGACTAGGTGCTTTTGTGCTCAGAGGCTGACAGGAAAACTCCCAAAAGAGGGAATACTCACAAAGCCTCCAGCCCAGATAGCATCCCTGGCCGTGACCTCAGAGTGTGTGCTGACTAGCTGGCAGACGTCTTCTCAAACATATTTAACCTGTCCCTGTCCCAGGCTGTAGTCTCCATCTGCTTTAACCTGTTGAGGACAGAGGGCGCTGTTTTCACTTTGGGGGAAAATCGTGCCCAATTTAAACGGCCTCGTACTCAATTCTTGCTTGTACAATATGCATAGTATTATTACTATTGGATATAAAACACTCTCTAGTTTCTAAAACCGTTTGAATTATATCTGTGAGTAAAACAGAACTCCTTTTGCAGCAAACTTCCTGATAGGAAGTGGAAAATCTGAAATCGATGCACTGTTCTAGAGTCTGCCTATTAAAGTCCTTGATATTTATTAGTTTAGATGCACTTCATACGTCTTCCACTAGATGTCGACAGGCAGTGAGAGAAGAAATGGAGTGTGTAACTTGATCTGGGGTCGAATAATAGCTCTCGGCATGACGTGTCACCAGTTTCCTGTTTTCTGGAGAGCGCGTGAAGGGAACTGGATTTGCCTTCTGATAAGCTGTCGTTATGGACGACTAATATCTCCGGCTTTGATTTTATTTGATACATGTGACAATATCATCGTAAAGTATGTTTTTTCAATATAGTTGAAACAGATTATTGAATTTTTTTCGGGAGTTTGCCGTGTTCCGTTCTCTGAGTTTGTTGACGATGGAGAGATTCGCGCCACTTGGCAAGTGTGCTTGCTAAATCGAGAGGGAAAAAGGCCGTTCTAAAACCAAACAACGATTGTTCTGGACAAAGGACTCCTTGTACAACATTCTGATGGAAGATCAGCAAAAGTAGGACCCATTTTATGATGTTATTTCATATATCTGTCGTACATGTGAACTAGTAGTTTGCGGCCAGGTATTGGGCACGCTCTCGCCATAACGTAAACTGCATATCGTAATGAAGTTATTTTTAGAATTCTAACACGGTGATTGCATTAAGAACTAGTGTATCTATCATTTCCTATACAACATGTATTTTTTTGTTATGTTTATGAATAGTTATTTGGTCAGAATATGTGTGTCAGAAAAAGTGTCAGAAAAATATCCGCACGTTTTGGGAAAAAGATGCTACGTTAGCACAATGTATAACCACTGATTTCAGCTCTAAATATGCACATTTTCGAACAAAACATAAGTGTATGTATAACCTGATGTTATAGGACTGTCATCTGATGAAGCTTATCAAGGTTAGTCAAAAATTATATATCTTTTGCTGGTTTATTCGCTATCGCTAACGTGCACTTGCTATTGCTAACGTGCCTTGATGAATGAATGCGGTAGTGTGGTAGGCTATTGTAGTAAGCTAATATAATGCTATATTGTGTTTTTGCTGTAAAACACTTTAAAAAATCGGAAATATTGGCTGGATTCACAAGATGTTTGTCTTTAATTTGCTGTACACCATCGATTTTTCAGAAATGTTTTATGATGAGTATTTAGGTATTTGACGTTGGTGTCTGTAATTACTCTGGCTGCTTCGGTTCTATTTGTGACGGTAGCTGTGATGGTAGCTGCAATGTAAAACTAATTTATACATCAAATATGCAAATTTTTCGAACAAAACATAGATTTATTGTATAACATGTTATAAGACTGTCATCTGATGAAGTTGTTTCTTGGTTAGTTTGGTTGGTTCTTGGTTAGTTTGGTTGGCTTTGTGCATGCTACCTGTGCTGTGAAAAATGTCTGTCCTTTTTTGTATTTGGTGGTGAGCTAACATAAATATATGTGGTTTTTTCTCTGTAAAACATTTTAAAAATCGGACATGTTGACTGGATTCACAAGATGTGTATCTTTCATTTGCTGTATTGGACTTGTTAATGTGTGAAAGTTAAATATGTCTAAAAAATATCTTTTGAATTTCGCGCTCTGCCTTTTCAGTGGAATGTGGGAGGAATTCCGCTAGCGGAACGCCAGAGCCAGACAGGTTAAGGAGACCACCATCATCCCAATGCCCAAGAAAAACAAGTTGACATGCCCAAATGACTATCGCCGCATCGCTCTCACGAAGCACATCATGAAGTGCTTCGAGAGGCTGGTCATGGCTCACATCAAGGCCAGCGTGCCAGGCACACTGGAGCCACTCCAATTGACCTACCACTCCAACAGATCCACGGAAGATGCCATTTTCATTGCTATTCACACGGTCATAACACATCTGGAAGAACATATTCTGTGTGAGAATGCTGTTCATTGACTACAGTTCAGCATTCAACACTATTGTTCCCTCCAGGCCCAGAGCCCTGGGTCTGGACACAACCCTCTGCAACTGGATCATGGACTTCCTGACGGGCAGACCACAGGCTGTAAGGATTGTCAACAACACGTCCTCCGCACTGACTCTTAACACAGGGCCCCCCAAGGGGTGTGTCCTCAGTCCTCTGCTGTACTCCCTGTTCATCCACGACTGTGTGGTTTTGCATGACACCAACTCCATCATCAAATTTGTAGTCCTG
The DNA here is from genome assembly GCF_029448725.1 of Salvelinus fontinalis. Classification (NCBI taxonomy): domain Eukaryota; kingdom Metazoa; phylum Chordata; class Actinopteri; order Salmoniformes; family Salmonidae; genus Salvelinus; species Salvelinus fontinalis. Next base: position 22,946,126 of record NC_074686.1, read on the forward strand.
ATAACCAACAACGATGAGTTAGCCTATAGGGATGAGGTAAGTGAACTGGCATTGCAAAACAAAGGAGTTCATTGTTGATTTCAGGAACCAAAGGAGGGAACATGCCCCGATCCACATCAACGGGACTGCAGTATAGAGTCACGGGTTTTAAGTTCCTCGGCATCCACATCACAGAGGACTTGTCATTGACCAACAACACCAACCCTCTTGTCAAAATCAAACCAAATCAAATCAAATGTATTTATATTGCCCTTCTTACATCAGCTGACATCTCAAAGTGCTGTACAGAAACCCAGCCTAAAACCCCAAACAGCAAGCAATGCAGGTGTAGAAGCACGGTGGCTAGAAAAACTCCCTAGAAAGGCCAAAACCTAGGAAGAAACCTAGAGACGAACCAGGCTATGAGGGGTGGCCAGTCCTCTTCTGGCTGTGCCGGGTGGAGATTATAACAGAACATGGCCAAGATGTTAAAATGTTCATAAATGACCAGCATGGTAAAATAATAATAATCACAGTAGTTGTCGAGGGTGCAACAAGTCAGTACCTCAGGAGTAAATGTTAGTTGGCTTTTCATAGCCGATCATTGAGAGTATCTCTACCGCTCCTGCGGTCTCTAGAGAGTTGAAAACAGCAGGTCTGGGACAGGTAGCACGTCCGGTGAACAGGTCAGGGTTCCATAGCCGCAGGCAGAACATTTGAAACTGGAGCAGCAGCACGGCCAGATGGACTGGGGACAGCAAGGAGTCATCATGCCAGGTAGTCCTGAGGCATGGTCCTAGGGCTCAGGTCCTCCGAGAGAGAGAAAGAAAGAGAGAAAGAGAGAATATTAGAGAGAGCATACTTAAATTCACACAGGACACCGGATAAGACAGGAGAAGTACTCCAGATATAACAGACTGACCCTAGCCCCGCGACACAAACTACTGCAGCATAAATACTGGAGGCTGAGACAGGAGGGGTCAGGAGACACTGTGGCCCAAGAGGGTACAACAGCATCTCTACTTCCTACATGCTGACCACACATACATGTTATACAATCATTGCATCCACATTGCTAGCGTCTGTGTAGCCAGGCCCTAAAATAGAACTTGGTTCTATTTGTGACACTTGACAAGCTGCAAGTCCCACCTCTCCCATCTCCTCATTGGTTTTTAGGAGCATATACCCACGTGGGTGATTGAACGATGAACTGAGGTCCACACTCCAGTCCAGTTGGTAGTGGTAATGCACCTTAAAGTTGGTTGCCAAATGTCATATAAAGTCCAAAGAAGAAGAAGAAGCATGAAGGAGGAGAGATTACTAGAAACAAACTCAGTTTACCAAGGACAAATTAGCTAGCAACAGCAAACTAGCTAGCTAAATTGCCACAAATGTTTAATGCTTTTCGACCTGTCCTCAAATTAATATAGTTGGTTCAGAGTTCGTTTTGATATTTCAACCTTAGTGTCCTGATCGTGTCTGCTGTGGGTGGACAAAATGGCGCATGAGGACGCACGCTCGCTCGAGCGGTCTGGTCAGCATGTAAGGTTGCTAAAGAAATTTGGCATACTGCCCCGGGTCCTCCCCAAATACACTCCAATACACGTGTAAATATTGGACTATAAATTGAGCTTTCCTTTATTATACTTATGCTAAAATGTATTATTCTATTCCACTGCCATGCACTTTATGTTCGTATTTTTATATTTTATTGTTTCTTATTGTTGTTGCATTGTTGAGAAGGAACCTGCAATTAAGCATTTTTATACAATAAAACTTTCCACTCCTCTCTTACTGTTGGTGTTATGGAGGAAGACCATAAGCAGCTGACTTGATGTTGCCAACTAGCATGGTAGAGGAACTGTACGAGGATTTTCTGGACAAGGAGATGTCATTAGGCTACTATAACATCACAGTCTGACGATATTTTGAGAGAGAGGGAGGGCGTCGGACAGCACAAGAGAGGGAGAGTGCGGGAGCGCGAGAGAGGGAGAGAGAGACTCTGTAACTAGTACCTTCTTGACACTATGTACTGCTGAAAAGCATACAGAGTGACAACAGAGTCTTCCCAGTTACTGTAGTTGACAAGGCTGGACACTTTCAGGCAGCTCTCTCCAAGAGACAGAGAGAGGTTGAGGCCACCCCAGCCACCAACCTCCCAAACATGACCAGACAGCGAGCAAATAAAAGGGTGGAGTCTGGAAAAACAACATTCCTTGAATGCTAACAATAGCATGGTGCTGGACTGGACCCTATGCTCTCAGCTAAAGTCCAACCACTAGAGTTTAGACAACAGAGAGAGCCAGAGAGAGAGGGAGACAGAGAGACAGAAGGAGAGGTTGTGGGGTTTTGGTTCTACTCACAAACCAAGTATTCACAAAATGGGACAAACACCAAACTGAGACTCTGCATGCAGAATTCTGCAAATGTATCCCCAGATTACAATGTAAAACACAAAATAATACATGCAGACCAGAATTAGGACTATTCCAGCTAATTAGCAAAATCCAGAAAAGAGCAAATAAATTCTTCAACCATCTAAAAGAAAGAGATTCCCAAACCTTCCTACAGAGAGATGAGCCTGGAGAAGATTCCCCTCAGCCAGCTGGTCCTGGGGCTCTGTTCACAAACACAAACAGACCCCACAGAGCCCCAGGACAGCAACACAGTGGGACCCAACCAAATCATGAAAGAATTGAAAGATAATTACTTGACACGTGAAAAAGAATCAACCAAAACACAGAGCAAACTGGAATGTTATTTGTTCTTTAACAGAGAGTACACAGTGGCAGAATACCTGACCACTGTGACTGACCCAAAATTAAGGAAGTACAGACTCAGTGAGCCTGGCCTTGCTATTGAGAGAGGCCGCCATAGGCAGACCTGGCTCTCCAGAGAAGACAGGCCTACTGTCCACAAAATGAGGTGGAAACCAAGCTGCTCCTCCTGTCACACCCTGATCTGTTTCACCTGTCTTGTGATTGTCTCCACCCCCTCCAGGTGTCGCTTATTATCCCTGGTGTATATATCCCTGTGTTTCCTGTCTCTCTGTGCCAGTTCGTCTTGTATGTTTTTGAAGTCAACAAGCGTTTTTCCCGTACTCCTGCTTCTATTCTCGCTTGCTAGTCCTCCCGGTTTTTGACCCTTGCCTGTTTTCTGGACTCCGTGCCCGCCTGCCTGACCATTCTACCTGCCCTGACCTCGAGCCTGCCTGCCACTCTGTACCTCCTGGACTCTGAACTGGTTTTGACCTTTTGCCTGTCCACGACCATTCTCTTGCCTACCACTTTTGGATTGTTTAATAAATATCAAGACTCAAACCATCTGCCTCCCGTGTCTGCATCTGGGTCTCGCCTCGTGCCCTTATACCTCCTAACCTCCTGCCAAATGGAGGACCATATTAGAGACACATATTTCCCTCAGATTACACAGACCCACAAAGAATTTGCAAACAAATTCAATTTTGATAAACTCCCATATCTATTAGGTGAAATACCACAGAGTTTTACCACAGCAGCAACATGTGTGACCTGTTGCCACAAGAAAAGTAAAGCACAAACACCATTGTAAATGCAACCTATATTTTTCTGTTTATTTATTTTCCTTTTCTACTTCAAGTACTTGCACATTGCTACAACACTGTATAATACAACATTTGAAATGTCTACATTTTACATTTTAATTTACTGTTAATTTCTGATTGTTTTTTCCCTTGTTTATTTTCCTTTTGTTTATTGTCTATTCACTTGATTCGGCAATATAAACATGTGTTTCCAATACCAATAAATCCCATGTAATTGAATTGAGAGAGTGTATCATAGGATAGCGCTCTGCGAAAGCTTAAAGTCTGCTAGACTGCTGTTTTTTTGGCAAATCGGAGCTACCAAAGACTCCAGTCACCTAAGTCATAGACTGTTCTCTCTGCTACCGCACGGCAAGCAGTACTGGAACGCCAAGTCTAGGTCCAAAAGACTCCTTAACAGCTTCTACCCCCAAGCCATAAGACTGCTGAACAATTCATCAAATGACCACCCAGACTTTTTGCATTGACACCCCCCATTTGTTTTTACACTGCTGCTACTCTCTGTTTATTATCTATGCATAGTCACTTTACCCCCACCTACATATATAAATTACCTCAACTAACCTGTACTCCCGCACATTGACTCGTTACCAGTACCCCCTGTATATAGCCTTCTTATTGTTATTTTATTGTGTTACTTTATTTTTTGTTTTCTTATTTAACTTTAGTTTATTTAGTAAATATTTTCTTAACTCTATTATCTTAAAACTGAATTGTAGTGCATTTTGCGTGTAACTTATTTTAGTTGTTATTTTTTGAGATAGTAAACATTGTCCATTTTCTACTGGGGATAATAATGAAACAGATAACTACAGCCAGATGTTGGTAGGACAGGCCAGGCCTAGTGAAGGCAGGGTGGAGGGCCATCCAATCCTAGAAGGCAACTGGGCAGGGGGCTAACGACAGACAAATGGAGTCGTTGAATCACAACCACCACTGACTAGGAGACACAGGAATCTACTGAGAGGTGATGGTGGCCATCCCCTCACTCACTCACTCACTCATGCATGGAAACACACACACACATTTAGTAAAATAACATTATGCACCAATCCCTGTTTATTTAACTAGGCAAGTCAGTTAAGAACAAATTCTTATTTACAATGACTGCCTAGGAACAGTGGGTTAACTGCCTTGTTCAGGGGCAGAACAACAGATGTTTACCTTGTCAGCTTGGAGATTTGATCTAGCAACCTTTCAGTTACTGGCCCACCGCTCTAACCACTAGGCTACCTGCTGTTACCTGGTGCAGCAGGTGTGTTGCACCTCCCCCAGGTGGGGTGGAGGGAGAGGAGTGTGTGTGTGTATTCGTGTTCACCTGTGCCTGCATGTGTCTGAGTGTGTGTGTGTGTGTGTGTGTGTGCATATGTTTGTGAAGGTTGTTTTTCCTGTGGAGGTGATAGGGTGGAGGGGTTAGTGTGGTGTGTTAACATCTAAACAGCACAGCTGTAAAAACGATGCATATCATCTAATTGTATGAGAGAGAGACAGAGAGAGAGACAGAGAGACAGAGAGAGAGAGAGAGAGAGAGAGAGAGAGAGAGAGAGAGAGAGAGAGAGAGAGAGAGAGAGAGAGAGAGAGAGAGAGAGAGAGAGAGAGAGAGAGAGAGGGAGAGAGAGAACATTCACACCGCTAGTCACAGCTTCCCATAACTAGCTGTGACTATACTCTCTGGCTGACTATTGGCTCCTCATTCCCTACATAGTGCTCTACTTGGATCCTAATATATCAAATCAAACTAAGATGCCATGTATTCTGCCACTACATGGATAAAAACACACATTTTATTTGATGTAAGTGGACATTTTATTTCAATTACCTTTTTTAACAAGTATTTTTCCTTTCTGCCTCTCTCTTTGCATAAGGGCAAGTCTAAGGCTGCTTTGCTTCCCAAATAGCACCCTATTCCATATGGGCCCTGGTCAAAAGTAGTGCAATATGTAGAGAATAGGGTACCACTTGGGACGCTACCGTAGCGTAGGAGCAGTAGCCTGAGCAGTATATTGTGATTGGCCTTGCGTGTGGTACTTTGGGTGTGCAAGCAATAATTGCTTTGGCTAAAACGGCATTAATCGTGTTTTGACGACACATAATGCCATTGAAAAGCTCATTGGAATATGAATACAAAAGGAGATTATGTGAACAGGGGGATGTGTGGGCCCGGATAGACAGAGGTGGGGGGGATAGGGAAGAGCATTTGTCTGTGGCATAGAGATGACTAGAATGCAATGAGTAATGTGAAACCTGGAGAATATGGTGAGAGAAGAATATATAGGGAAAGACAGAGAGAGAGGGGGAGGGAGAGAGAGAGGGGAAGGGAGAGAGAGGGAAGGGGATAGAGATAGGAAGGGGACAGAGAGGGAAGGTGAGAGAGATAGTGGGGAGGGAGAGAGACAAGAGGAAGAAGAGAGAGGGAAGGCAAGAGAGATAGGGAGGGGAGAGGGTGGGTGGGTGGGTGGGGGGGGGGGGGGGATAATGAGTACAGTGCCTTATCTGTACTTAAAAGTAATTCCTCTTTTTGTTCTAGCAGAGTAATATAAACATATTCTATACATCCTTGTTTTTGCATGTAGATAATCTATCATTAACTCCATCTCAGATAAGAAACACATTTATGGGTCATTTCTTAAATGGTCACTTCTTAGATGCAATTCATCTATAGGCATTGTGAGAATGCTTAATTTTAAAAGTATATAGAAAATATGTTACAATCTGATGTATTTGAAATAGATATGAGACAGACTGATAGGTTTTCACAATTTTCACAAGTCTATATTATAAACCTAAAATAACGTGAATTGTCTGAATGTAAGATTTTGAGCTTCTTGATATTTGAGTCTCTTAGCTCTGATTGGATCCACTAGAATCCTCAGAAGACAAGACAAGGCCAAATGAATAAGAGTCTAAATTTACCAGGTTATTATGCCATGCAGCCCAGGCAGGTTCCAGCAGTACATGCTGATCCACACTTGACTTGACACCATTCAGCCAATCAACAGGGAACTGGAGGACAAATGTTTCTCCCCTCAACACCTGTGAAAAGACACTAAACTCAGGCCAAAGGCCCCCAATTTGTATGTCTTATTATAAAACTCACATTGAACTCAAGCGATTACAACACTGGGGTCAATGCACGATCAAAAACAAAAAAGGTTTCATTCAAAAAACATGCCTCCAGCCAAGGTGCCGTATTTGGACATATCTTTGCAAATCAAATCAAATGTTATTTTTCACATGCTACGTAACACATACATTTTGATTTGATTCAACATATCAAGTGCAGCTATATTAGTAGGTTGATAGTGTAACAGGCCCTATGTCAGTGCAAGACCTTGCAGATCCGGCCATAGACAGCAGGGTGTCTGACTGAGTCGGGGGATGGGGTGGGGCATTCATTTGCATTGTAAATAATGATAATGTCAGTTTAGAAGAGGGCACTCCCTTTAAATCTACTGAGCTAGTTATGGTGCACTCAAACAGACAGATCAGAGTAGACCATCCTCCTCAGTGTCGTCTCCTCAACCCCGGAACAGAACATAGCACAATGGCCTAGCTGCTGAATAGACAGAGAGGCTGGGAGTCTGGCCGACTCTGGGGCCCAAGAATAGAACACATTCTTCAGCACAAAAGGGTGTGTGTGTGTGTGTGTGTGTGTGTGTGTGTGTGTGTGTGTGTGTGTGTGTGTGTGTGTGTGTGTGTGTGTGTGTGTGTGTGTGTGTGTGTGTGTGTGTGTGTGTGTGTGTGTGTGTGTGTGTGTGTGTGTGTGTGTGTGTTTCAACATCAGTGGATGCCAGGTCTCTGCAGAGAGGTCTTGACTCTCTGGACTCTCCACTGTGATATAAGAGAAGTAAGTTATGATGAAGGGAGTACGAGAATCAATCGCTCTGTGAACAGAGGGAGAGAGAGAGAGGGGGGGGGGGGGGGTGAAGGAGAGAATGAGCACCCAGCCATTGTGCCTGTAAATTAGACAGTCACCCTCTACTTCTATGGATTCTGTTCAACCATCTTCTTCTATGGTTGTTGTTTCTGTTCAACCATGGTGTGCTGAGCTGAATGAGGTGTCATGTCATTAGCACCAGTTTCATGCCAGCAGGCTCTCTCTCTCTCTAGGGGGGTTGCTGTTCACATGCATATGTATCACCAGGCTATGTCTCTCTGCAACAACACATTTGCATAGCACGCACCAGAGCCTACCGTTGTCTGTCTCTAATAGCCAGCTCTGATTGATTCTGTGACTGTAATCTGAAATGAATAGTGAAATGAATCAGTCATTTGTAATTCATATTCTATTTCGAAACCATACTGTAGGCCTCAATGAAACCAGACTCTAATTTGTAACATGGAGAATGTTGTAAAACATGAATTACATGTCTAGTATATAGGCTATTTGTTGATGAAAGTATTATGGATATGATAATGATTATTGTTGACATACATACCAGTGTCATAACAATGTAGTAGCCTATTGGGAGGTTTGTACAACTACTCTCTGCTCTCTGTTGACACCATATCATTTACTAGCCACAATAATTGTCCCCTAGGAGGCTACAAAATGTATGAGGCCACATCAAGTGCGTGTTATACAAAGGAGTCGTAGGCTACCTAACGCCAACATTTAAGAACATGTCAGTAGCAGTTAATGAATTGTCCAACGTGCGCTAAGTCTGTACTGGGGTCACAAACCGAGCCAATCGGAACAAAGGATACAGAGACGACAGTAGCTCCACCTCTCCCTCTTTCCTTCTCCGCTGGTTGGTTTATACATGTATATAATCCCGGAGCTGACCCAGAAAAGTAACTCTGGTGACGGATTCTTGCTCGCCTCACAGTGCACTAGAGAGCACCGATCGTTTTAATTCGATGAAATACATGTATTTGGCGCATCGCCTTTGGAAGTAAAGACGGAGATCCAATAGCAGAAAGAGAACGAGAGAACTTCAGAGCAGGGCCATTTAGCTGGTAAGTGTTGTCTTGTGAGGGGGGCATTCATTGCAGAGAGAGAGAGACTGTCCTATTACTGAGGGAAGGTAGGATAACCATTGTTCGTTTTATTTGCGGTTTCTTACATGACCGATTGTTCATATGCCGGCTATAGTGCATAGTGATACTGTATGATAAATGTATGATAAATTACTAAACGATTGAACTGTATATATTGCCAGACCGAGTTTATTTAAACCGGATTATTATTTTTGTTGTAATGTGGTATCAAAAGTATTTACTGTTCAATGAAATCTTCCCCCTATGCAAATACCTAGACTACACGGGTAAAATGGAGCGTTAAAATGTAGATATAGTGTGTAATAATTCACCTACAAAAAAAAGACCTCGATCATTCTTTGTTGCTCCCCTTTTAGCCTTTTGCTAAATGTGACATGGACGGAATGAATGTTAAAATGCCTAAACGTTCACGCTTGCATAGCCCAAACACAATTGTATGGATTTTGTTCGGCTGCTGACCATTCTCTCGAAATGATTGTGGTTTTAGAAACAATGTTGCATCGGATCATAGTTTTTTTATTTGTATAGATAAAGCACAAAGAGGTTTGAACGGAAACCTGAGCGCCAGGGGCACTGGAGTTCATTTTTTGGGAAAAGAGAAGAAAGAAACACGACATGCTTTGTTTTCAAGCAGACAGTGAAAAGACAGAACTCCTATGGTATCCAATGGTTTAACCATCATATTGTGTGCATGCGGTGATAGAGACATGTACGTTACTAAGAATGTCATTCATTGTTTTACCTTGCGTAATTGTGGGTGGGGAAATTATGCGTTGTTGTTCCATTTTAACTCTGGTGTTACGGAGATGGCACAAATACAGATTCCGTTCTTAATTAATAAATCGTAGGGTGTTGTCTTTCATTTTTATTACCATTGTATTTTTCCTATAAGCACAAATCGTAATGACCATCTTGTCCATTTATCACTGCTTGTGCCTAACGAAATGTTTGTAAACGTTGGTTTCCTTTCGCGCGGATGTTCTCGCTATCATCGTGCATGTAGTACCGTATTTATTACTATGTATCTACCGATTAAAATTCGACATGCGCTCCTCTGCGTCCTTTCAACGACAAAGGTATGACTGGTATTTCCGATCGTGTAATAGGCTACATACTGGCAGTGGATACAGGCAGTAGGCTATGCGTAATGTTGCTGTGGTTGAAATGATGGTTAACCAATCGAAAGTGTAAATGGCCCCCAAACGTCATCTGAATAGATTACTGACTCAACACTGTTTGAATCACTAATAGTACACTGTCTATCTCTATGGAATCACCCACTGTTAAAAGTCATGGTATGGGGTAATGCTGGGAATTTTATGTTCTCAGGGAGCTGTGTCTCTCAGATTGATCTGATGAACTAGGCAGACACCTAGACAGTTGTACAACTGAATGCATTCAACCGAAATGTGTCTTCCACATTTAACCCAACCCCTCTGAATCAAAAAGTTCCAGGGTTGCCTTAATCGAGGTCATCGGTGCCCCGGAAGCAGTTGTTGTTGGGGGTTAACTGCCTTGTTCATGGGAAGAACGGAAGATTTTTTTCACCTTGTTGGCTCAGGGATTCGAACCAGCGACCTTTCGGTTACTGCCCCAGTGCTCTTAACCGCTGTATGTTTATCAGGGCTTCCCAAACCTCTCTTTGAAAAACACCAATCGATCCTCTTATTCATCTATTCGACTACTAGCACGCCTGATTCTTTCTCAACTAAAAGGCTCTGGACTGAAGCACCGCTAACAACAACATTGCTCCTCCTCCTCCGCAGGGTGACAGTAAAGGTTTCCTTGTAAATGTTCTTATACAGAGTCATCATCATAACTAACATAAACATTGTCCTTCCTCCTGCAGGGTGACAGAGAAACCATGGCAGACCACATGATGATGCCCATGTCCCACGGCCCTGCGACGGCCCTCCACGGCTACAGGATGGGGGGAATGGGTGGCCCTCCACAGCACGCCGTGCCGCAACCCGGCCTTCGCACTCTTCCCAACGGCCAGGTCATGCACTACGGACGGGTGCCGCAGACCTCCATGGAGGCCGCCATGAGGCAGCGGCCCGGTCTGGGGATGGTGGGGCCAGCTGGGATGAGCGGTCAGGTGAATGGCCAGGTCAACGGAGCACAGATGGGAGGACACCACCACCAGATGAACCAGATGATGTATAACCAACAGCATCAACAACAACAGCCACATCAGCAACAACAGCAGCACCACCACATGCAGCAGCAGCACCCCCAGTCTCAACCCCAGCACCCCCAGCAACAGTACCACCCCAGTGGGCTCACCTCCCAGCAGCTCATGGCCTCCATGCACCTCCAGAAACTCAACACCCAGTACCACGGACATCCACTGGGGCCAGTCCAGGGCCATCACCTGGCCAACGGGGCCCAGTACAGAGTAGGGCCAGGCCAGCTGGCCAGCATGCAGCACATGGGTCAGGGTGGGCCAGGTATGGTGCTGGGACAGAATATGGACATAGACCTGATAGATGAGGAGGTTCTGACAGCGCTGGTGTTGGAGCTGGGTCTGGACCGGGTTCAGGAGCTCCCAGAACTGTTCCTGTGTCAGAACGAGTTTGACTTCATCCCTGACTTTGTTAATATGAAACAGCAGCCGAGCACCGTGAGCTGCTGAGAGATACACAACAGTCAGACGAAGAAAGACGCTGTAAAAACAGGCTGGCGCCCAGAGAAAGACTGAACCACGGACTAGACTAGCCACAGCAGCACAGAGAAGAGGAGACAAACTGACTATTGTTTCTGTTCTCTCTGTGTGAGTTTAGGCTATCTATCTGTGACCATGTATAGTAGATCTACAGAACACACTGACCTACCTGTGAATAGTAGGCCTACCTGTTGGTTTAAGATTAATTGTAAGGACAGAAAGAGAGGAGAAGAAACAAAAGCTTCCTCTGCATCAGGCTGGCCAGCATCAGTGTCTGTGAGAGCTGAGCTCAGTCAGCCCGGCCACAGGGTGGCGCTCTCTCTGGCGCAGTGGCCTCTGTCGATTCTGTACTGCCTACCGTTCTGCCTCTGGGCTGCCACCGATGCCCTAGTGTCAATATGTGTGCTGAGGCCTGAGGGATGAATGTAGACTCATTCAGCAGGACAGGAAGACGAGACAGACAAGCTGAGACAATACAAAGACTAGCTTCACCTGAGACTACTAGATTTGATCTATGGCTTTTAGAAATGTATTTATTTATGAATTTACCCAACCAAGTAGCTAGTGGACATTTGACAAATTGAGTTGTTAAAGAAGTTGGTTGTCTGATTATGAATTAGGCTGTTGGGGGGGAAAGAGTTGTTCAAAAAGATGCCTAACTATATTGTGTGTATGTTGAAGGCTGGTTCTTCAAAACAGGTTTGGAGGATTCCTTCCTCGTTACCTTAACATTTCCTTTAGTAAGAGCCTGAGAGAGAGAATGGGCCAATGGGTTTAGATTTTCTTGGGTTGTGGGGGTTTATTAGTCTCTGATTAGTTAGTAATTAACTGTGTTACCCTGGCGATCTGGTTCCTCTCCCTGACATAATCTGATCACATAATCAGAACAACATTATAATTATCATTAAAACTTACATTTCCTTGAATCTTACATGTCCGCAGTTTCTCTATTTCCTACTGCTGAATTAAATCGGATCAAATCACTGGCGAAGTAGTGCGGCACATACAGAGTAGTATCTCTATAGCAAGAGAACAGAAAACACACCCTGCATGTCTTCAAATATTCCTCTGAACACTGAGGGCCAGCTTCTACCTTCAAACAGCTTGATGCTCTAGTTCAGTAGAGTCTCAATGGCTACTTTACACTGTAGTTCTACTGGTGGACCTTGGGGCAAGGGAATACACTGAATAGTATTTTAGGAACAACACACATAACATAACATAACAGCGGGCTATTTACTCTCCCGACAGTATCTGTGAGTGTGGCACAGAAGGTAAGGCAGGGGGAAAACCAGAACCTCTCTCAGTCGCAGGTCATTCTGAGTCATAGAACTCACTTTAGACTTTGAACAGCACTGACAGTTAAAAGACGTAAACACAAAGTGTTGGATTGTGAGAAGTATAGAAACCTAGTGCTCTATCTGGGGTGAATCCTAACTTCCACCAAATTTTTACTTAGTCATGCATTGATATCAATGGGTGACCAAGTGAACATTTGACTTTAGTAGGAGTCTGTGAACGTCTTGAGTGTGTAAGCCTGCCAGGTAATTCTTGAGGGTAGTGACTGAGTTTGGTCCTCTGACCTAACCTTGGCCAATGTGCTGACTGGGTATGAAGACCTGGACAGTGGAGGCTGCTTCAACTGCCTTGAACTGTGGACAGCGTTCATTAGTCCATTCTGTGGACACAGCATAGTGCTAGGCACTACTCCAGCAGTACTTGGTTGGTTTAATCATTGTTTAAAGCTGCCTCTCTTTACCTGTGACATTGATTTCCTTACCAAAGGTCCAAACCCAACAGTGCAGAGCAACACACACACAGACACGCCCGCACACATACACGCCCGCACACACAGGTTGGTTGCTGTTTCCATAGATTAGCTTACTCAACTGGTTCTCTCCTGATTAGATTTAAATCACCCGTTCACACACACTTGTCTTAATTGAGGTCATCCAGCATCCCAGCCCCAATAACTTGGTAATTAGAAAACTTGGCACTCAAAGGTAGTGTGCACTATATAGGGAACAGGGTGCCATTTTGGAGGTACCCTTGGTAATTAGAAAATGTTCCATTTCTGTGGTGGTGCAGTGTTTTTCCCCCCTGCCCACTGTGCATAATGAGGTTTTGGCAAGGTTACTGCTTTGCTCCAGTGACTAGTACGAGAACTTCCTGTCCTGTTCTGTTGTTGAGCTATTTGTGGAGATGTCAGAACAGAGAGGTTGGAGGAGCAGTGAGGTTGAAGAGAGGATTGGGGGAAGGGGAAAGCTTCCCTCTGTAATGCATTGTGGTAATCTGTTCCAATACCAGAGCTACACTAACTGGTGTCTCAGCTCTTTTTCTAGCCTGGAATCTAAAGGGAATATCTCTCTATTTCACTATAGCTTCACTTCACTGTACTTCCCTTCACTTCATTATAGGTTCACTTCACTATTTGCACAAAGTGCAAATATTCAGTTTGGATTCCAGGCTACTCTTAGCCCTGTCTTGCCCCTGGAGACCTGCCATTTTGCAGAGCTCTGAGCACAAACATACAATGGACAACAGAAAGTACACTCATCATTGCAAAGGCCGAAACCCAACCATATCGGGTCATTTCCTGTGGTCGGGTTATCTGTTACCAGTCTATTTATGTATAACTTGGATTTAGATTTGGGACCAGGCTATTTAGGGCAGTTTCACAACCCCTTATAAAAAAATAATCTATTACAATCGGAAAATTATATTTGTATTTGTCTTTTAAGCCTTAGAGAGGGTGTAGCCTCTCAAAGTCATTTGATTACAGCTATATCAATAATATTTCAGACTTCTAATGTATGGTGTCTTTGTACTGTAGAATATAGGTAAAGTTGACATAATTAAGGTACTTTTCAAAAAACATTGTCAGATGTAATTGTTGAATGGCTGATGGCTGATGTTAATGTGTTGAATGACAATAGATTACAGTTTATCATCCATTTGACAATTGGGAGTGTTGATATAAATAGGTTGCATGGTAAAACCAGATTTAATGCTGGGCTAACCATTAAGTGCAGCATTCAGTCTGGATTACCCAGGCTAACAAACAGTCTCATTATATCAAGGGTTTGGATACAGGACAGGCCTGAAGCTTTAAGACCTAGTAGATTGCATGTGAACATTGTGAAAAGAGATGTGATGTTACCACTTTCCCCCACTTCCGCTGAGAATGTACAGCAGAACGGAATGCATTGTGGGAAGTGAAGTCTTAAAATGGTGGATACATTTGTGAGATTGTATTGTAAAATCCTTGTTCCAAATTGCACCACTTCATTTGGGGTTAACCCCCCAACTCCCAACCCCCAAAGGTTTTTTTAATGTTATTGATTCTATTTTAAGAAAATGTATTTATTTTCAACAACAATAAAATATTTATTTAAAGAACTGGCCAGAGTATGGAGTGTTTTTGAACATGTTTCTGTCTCTGCATCGCTCTATGATATCCTTTGAATACCCCATGCATCTGTTGAATACCCCATGCATCTGTTGAATACCCCATGCATCTGTTGAATACCCCATGCATCTGTTGAATACCCCATGCATCTGTTGAATACCCCATGCATCTGTTGAATACCCCATGCATCTTTTGAATACCCCATGCATCTTTTGAATACCCCATGCATCTTTTGAATACCCCATGCATCTTTTGAATACCCCATGCATCTTTTGAATACCTCATGTATGACTTTGTACTGAAACCTCAACTACTTCTGACAATGATACAATGAGTCTGACATTACTTCTGCTCTGGTACAGTGAAACATCTCAGTAGTTTTCATGTATGGGCTCTACAGCTGCAGTGGCGTGTATTCATGGATGCCAAGGGAAGCCAGGCTTCCCCAAATATGTGTTTTCATAATTTATGTCAATTCTCGAGTGGCCGAATCTCACCGGAGAAATCATCCGAGCGAGGGAAACAGCGACACCCTGTCTTGGTATGTGTAGTCCGTGTATCTGATGCTGTTTGGAACAAAAGAGTATGACATGTAGCATTTGGCCTCCCTTGATAAAAAATAAATAAAATAATTAGCCAATCAGCATTGGGCTGAGCTCAACTGCTGGTTGTCCTGGTGCAGCAAAATGCCCCCAACGGAGGCCAGTTTGGATTTAGCTTCACACCAATCAAATCATATCCTAATCAAAATATCATGATTGTCAGAAAAACGTGTCTGTTTCTGGTCTGCGTTTGTTGATGTCCTGCAGTAGCTATCTTGCTAAATTGACGATTTTCTTAGCCAATGATGGAGATGTGGATTTGGACTTTTGTTTTTGACTCTTGTATTTGACTCTTTTGACTCTTGTACTCTCTGTACAGACTAATAATAATGATGGTGATTCTGATCTAATCATAAATGAATATGTTGTGCCAGTGGCCTGAGACAATTGAAGTTCAATATGTAGCCTAGTACGCTCAGGAAGTTAGGCTAGCAGGCCTTTTAGCTAGGTAGCCTATGACAACAAAAACTAAAAGGGTTCTGTATGACAGACACAGACCGTTTTGCCTACATGAAAGAGAGGAGGATGACATTGGTGTTCAACTAGTCTACAAGTAGGGGGAGTCAACTTAAAAAAAAAAACTTGTGCACACACAGACAGAAATCAGTACCATGGACAGCCACATGATATTTAGCAACATTGATTACACTAAATAGTTTTTGGTATCTTTAAGTTTGTTTTCAGTGTATTAAACTAAGCATATACAGCCTTGTTGATTTGATGATGTTTAAATGTTTAAGTTGAAATGGTGCTGGAATAGCGGAGGCAGTGCTCCGGTTGTCTTTGTTCTGACTTACGGTAACAGCGTGTTTCTAAATCAGTAGTTGCTTAGTAACTAACTTGCTTGGCCTAACAACACCCATGCCAATATTGTCACGCCCTGACCTTAGAGAGCCTTTTTATGTCTCTATTTGGTTTGGTCAGGGTGTGATTTGGGGTGGGCATTCAATGTTTTTGTTTTCTATGATTTTGTATTTCTATGTTTTGGCCGGGTATGGTTCTCAATCAGGGACAGCTGTCTATCGTTGTCTCTGATTGGGAACCATACTTAGGTACCCCTTTTCTCTCCTTTCAGTGTGGGAGGTTAACTTAGTTTGTGGCACATAGCCCTTAAGCTTCACGGTTGTTTTTGTATTGTTTATTGTTTTTGTCGGCGTCATTTCTAAATAAAAGGAATATGTACGTTAACCACGCTGCGCTTTGGTCCTGTTCCTTTGATGGCCGTGACAAATATATCCTCCAACACTGGCTTTTCGGGCATTATCACTTAATTATACAATGGGTGGGTCTAATCCTGAATGCTGATTGGTTAAAACAACATTCAAGACGGTGTCTATTCCACAAGTTACTACCGGCTAAATTTATGACGTTAAAATGCCTATTTACTCTGTTCCATCAATCCACTGTCTCATCAGCCCAGCCAGGCAATTTATAAACTTGATCTCCACTATAGAAAGCATCTAAACTGTCACATTGGTATAAAGGATTTTGGGAGACAGGCGCAGGAATGCGTAATAGTTTTTGTTATTGTACCCCAAATTACGGCGTGCCGTGTAAATGCACAGGGACAAAGACCAAACAAACACATAACAAAAACATAGGGTTGAAATCCAAACAAAAGAGCGATGAGTACCTCGAATAAATAACACTAGCGCACAATGATTATCACACGGGACGAGACCCGTAATCATCTGTGCAATCCATAATGGCACAAAAGCCCAAGCACACAGCACAGGTAGTAACACGCAACAAAGGACATAGTAACAATAATCGACAGCACCATGGTGAACAAAGGGCACATATATACAAATACAATCAGTGGGAATAGGGGCCAGGTGTGCGCAATGAAAGTTCCAGAGGGATCCGTGACGTAGACATTATCTCACATTTCTTTAAGACTGACATTTGTTTTCGTATTTTTATTTATTATGGATCCCCATTAGCTGCTGCCAAGTCAGCAGCTACTCTTCCTGGGGCCCAGCAAACTTAAGGCAGTTATACATTTTAAAAACATTACACTACATTCATAACAGATTTCACAGCATATTAACAGTGTGCCCTCAGGCCCCTACTCTACTACCCCTTTGAGCCAGGAGAGATTGACATACATATTATTAATGTTAGCTCTCTGCGTACATCCAAGGGCAAGCCGTGCTGCCCTGTTCTGAGAAAATTGCAATTTTCATAAGTCCCTCTTTGTGGCGCCTGACCACACGACTGAACAGTAGTCCAGATGCAACAAAACTAGGGCCTGTAGGACTTGCCTTGTTGAGAAGTGCTGTTAAGAATGCAGAGCAGCGCTTTATTTTAGACAGACTTCTCCCCATCCTAGCTACTATCAATATGTTTTGACCATGACAGTTTACAATTCAGGGTTACTCCAAGCAGTTTAGTCTCCACAACTTGCTCAATTTCCACATGACTCATTACAATATTTAGTTGAGGTTTAGGGTTTAGTGAATGATTTGTCCCAAATACAATGCTTTTAGTTTTTTAAATATTTAGGACTAACTTATTCCTTTCCACCCTTTCTGAAACTAACTGTAGCTCTTTGTTAACTTAGGGCTAGGCCCCTTTTTTCTCCACTTCCTGCCTGAATGACGTGCCCAAAGTAAACTGCCTGTAGCTCAGGCCCTGAAGCCAAGATATGCATATAATTGGTACCATTGGAAAGAAAACACTTTGAAGTTTGTTGAAATGTTAAAATAATGTAGGAGAATATAACACAATAGATATGTAGGAGAAAATCAAAAGAAAACCCAACCATATTTCTTTTGAGAGAGACCATCCTTTTAGAAAGGCAAGAGAAAGGTCATATTGAAAATTAGCTCCTTGGATGCAATTCCTATGGCTTTCACAGAGTGTCAGCAGTCCATGTTCAAGGTTTTAGGCTTGTAACTTCAAAAACGAAAAAGAAATAGCAGTTTTAGTAGAGGGACACAGTCTTGGAAATTCATGCTTGCTCGCTCCATGAAGACATCATGCATCTGCTAAAATTGGTTTCCTATTGAACATACTTCTTTCCGAAATAAATATTATAGTTTGATTACATTTTAGGGTATCTGAGGAGTAATTAGAAATGTATTTTGACTATTTGAAACAAAGTTTAGGGATACATTTTCAGATTCCTTTCTCTGCAAGTTGAACGGATTACTCAAATCGATGGCGCCAACTTAACAGACCTTTTGGGATATTGTATCTAACAAAATGACACTGCATGTTATAGCTGGGACCCTTTGGTTGACAAATCAGAGGAAGATTTTCAAAAAGTAAGTTAATATTTTATCGTTATATGTGAATGTATGAAACCTATGCCGGTGGAAAAATATTTTGATGTGGGGCGCCGTCCACAAACAATTGCATGGCATGTTTTTGCTGTAATAGCTACTGTAAATCAGACAGTGCATTTAGATTAACAAGAATTTAAGCTTTCAGACAATTTAAGACACTTATATGTACATAAATGTTTAAAATCCATAATATTTCTGATTATTTATTTGAATTGCATGCCCTCCAGTTTCACCGGAAGTTGTCCCGCTAGCGTGACCCCTAGCCCTAAGAAGTTTTAAGTGTTGCTGTCATTTCAGTCGCTGTAGTAGCTGACATGTATATGTAGTGTTGAGTCATCTGCATACATAGACACACTGGCTTTACTCATTGAAAAAAGTAAGAGGCCTAGACAGCTGTCCTTGGGAATTCCTAATTCTACCCGAATTATGTTGGAGAGGTTCCATTAAAGAACACCCTCTGTGTTCTGTTAGACAGGTAACTCCATATCCACAATATAGCAAGGGGTGTAAAGCCATAACACCCTCTGTGTTCTGTTAGACAGGTAACTCTATATCCACAATATAGCAGGGGGTGTAAAGCTATAACACCCTCTGTGTTCTGTTAGACAGGTAACTCTATATCCACAATATAGCAGGGGGTGTAAATCCATAACACCCTCTGTGTTCTGTTAGACAGGTAACTCCATATCCACAATATAGCAGGGGGTGTAAAGCCATAACACCCTCTGTGTTCTGTTAGACAGGTAACTCTATATCCACAATATAGCAGGGGGTGTAAAGCTATAACACCCTCTGTGTTCTGTTAGACAGGTAACTCTTTATCCACAATATAGCAGGGGGTGTAAATCCATAACACCCTCTGTGTTCTGTTAGACAGGTAACTCCATATCCACAATATAGCAGGGGGTGTAAAGCCATAACACATATGTTTTTCCAGCAACAGACTATGATAATGTCAAAAGCTTTGTATTCATGCTGTGCTTGTTGAATGTCCTTCCCTACAGAAGTGCTGAAAGTCTATTTTCAATTTGTTTACTGTAAAATAGCATTATATCTTGTCAAAGACCATTTTTTGCAAAAGTGTACTAAGTGTTGGTAACAAGGGGACATTACTATGCTTAGGTAGGGGAATAACTTTTGCTTCCCTCCAGGCCTGACGGCACACACTTTCCAGTAGGCTTAAAGTGGAGATATGGCAAATAGGAGTGGCAAGATCGTCCGCTATTATCCTCAGTAATTTTCCATCCAAGTTGTCAGACCCCAGTGGCTTGTCATTGCTGATAGACAACAACAAAAAATTCACCTCTTCCACATTTACTTTACGGAATTCAAAATTACAATGCATGTCTTTCATAATTTGGTCAGATATACTTGTATGTGTAGTGTCAGCGTTTGTTGCTAATCTTGCAAATGGAAAAATCATTAAAGTAGTTGGTAATATCAATGGGTTTTGTGATGAATGAGCCATCTGATTCAATGTATGAGTTCGGAGTTTGCCTTTTTTCCTTTAAGGTGGTCCAAAGCTTTTTACTATCATTCTATATGTCATTTATCTTTGTTTCATAGTGTAGTTTCTTCTTCTTTTTATTCAGTTTGTTCACATGATTTCTCAATTTGCAGTATGTTTGCCAAACGGTTGTACAGCCAGACCTATCACGACTCAGGATATGACCCAAATGTAGACACGGGAGGTGGATAGTACAGATTTATTAGAAACGTGGGTGGCAACCTCCCGGGTCGCTCAGTGGTCTAGGGCACTGCATCGCAGTGCTAGCTGCGCCACCAGAGTCTCTGGGTTCGTGCCCAGGCTGGGCTGGGTTCGCGCCCAGGCTCTGTCACAGCCGGCCGCAACCGGGAGGTCCGTGGGGCGACGCACAATTGGCATAGCGTCGTCCGGGTTAGGGAGGGTTTGGCCGGTAGGGATATCCTTGTCTCAGTATGTAAAATGTAATAAAAATGTATGCACTCTACTGTAAGTCGCTCTGGATAAGAGCGTCCGCTAAATGACTAAAATGTAAATGTAAATGTGGGGCAGGCAAAGGGCAGGTTGAGGGCAGGCGAGGTTCGTGATCGGGTCAGAGTCAGGCAGGTACAGGATGGCAGGTAGGCTCGGGGTCAGGGCAGGCAGAATGGTCAGAACTGGGAAAAACAAGTAAACAGAACTAGGAAGGTGGGAACGAGCACTGGTAAGACCTGACAAGACATGCCGAACTGGCAACAGACAAACAGAGAACACAGGTATAAATACACAGGGGATAGTTGGAAGATGGGTGACACCTGGAGAGGGGTGGGACTAGCACAAAGACAGGTGAAATAGATCAGGGTGTGACACAGACCTATTTGCCATCTCTTTTGCCTCATCCCTCTCAACCATACAATTTTTTAATTCCTCATCAATCCATGGGGATTAAACAGTTTTTAAAGTAATTTTCTTAATGGGTGAATGCTGTTTGTAACTACCATGGTAGGTTGATTGATATCCTGAACCAGGTTGCAGGTACTAGTTACAGTTTGAAGGTTTCTCTTTAATGGGCAGCCTGATGAAAGGCAGTCAATATTTAAATCACTCAGAAAATATACATCTCTATTGATATCACATACATTATCAAGCATTACACAAATATTATCCAGATTATGACTGTTAGCACTTGGTGGTCTACAGCAGCTTCCCACCAGAATGGGCTTTAGGTGAGGCAGAGGAACCTATAGCCATATTATTTCAACAGTATTTAACATGAGACCCCTTTACAGGAATGTGGTTCTGAATATAAACAGCCACACCTCCACCTTTGGCATTTCTGTATTTTCTGTAGATCTTATAACCATGTATTGCTACTACTGTATCATCAAGAATATTATCTAAGTGAGTTTCAGAGATTGTCAGAATATGAATGTTATCTGTTACTAACAAATTATTGATTTCATGAACCTTGTTTCTTAAGCTATGTTAAGGTGGACTATTTTTAACACTTTTCTTCGATGCTTTATTGTTTTTCTTGCTTTACTGGGAAGCTTAGCAGAGGTAGACATGCTAAGGTACTTTTTATTAGTGCAGGGTGAGCTGCACACCACCTCAATGCTAACATTATTACTCTGGTTCATAGACATATGATTTTCTGCATACAATAGCTGTAGGATCAGTGGAGGCATTCAAGGCAGTAAGAAGGACATACGTTTGTTTACTTACATTGTGTCTTCCAACGCCTCTAGGATTATGTACATTTGCTGAAGCATCATGACAACTCAGCGACACGATGGTAGAGATGAAATGAGCTAGATTTGGGTCATTGATAAGTCATTGTCTCAACACATCCTTATAATGCTGTGAAAGGATCCAGGAACCCAAATGATTTGGGTGGAGGCCATCCTCCTTATAATACGAGCTTTGTTTCACGTAAGTATCAACATTTTCAATAAATGTTACACCCACAGAGCTGCAATAGACTCGTAGCCAGTGATGGAAGGCTAAAAGTCTGCTGAACCTTTCAATGCCACAATTTAGGGAGGGCAGAGGGCCAGATATTATGGGCCATTTGTTGGTGTCAAGTAGTGAACCAATCAGTTCTTTAAAATCCATCTTCAGTTGTTCTGAGCTGCCCTTCAAAATGTCATTCGACCCCACATGAACCATGACAGTGTCAACCCCTGGTGACTGACGCACACCCTCGGGAAGCAACCTGGTGATATCCTGAACTTTTGCCCCAGGTACAGATATATTCCTCACCATCGAACTCCCTATCACAATCGCTGGAATGATCCGGCCTGTGCCGTGTCTCAAAGCAGATTGCGAGGCCAGAGCCACAGAACTCACAGGAGAAGAGGGCTGCTGAGACGCCGACTGCGTGCAGGCCACAACAGTCAAAGGGACATTGTTTCAATATTCAAATTCAATCTCCAGCTGTCCCATAGTAATGAACGTGTTGGGAGTCGGGAGGAGACAGGCAGGCAGCGTTTCTCAGACAGTCGAAATCATGAATCAGCTGGCATCATTTTTATGGATATACCTTGAAGCCAGTGTTTGAAGGATATATTTGCATGGTTTGCCAGCCCTCAACTTCGTCTCAGGCCTAACAACACCTGTTCCAATATATCCTCCAAACACCAGCTTCTCCGCCATTATCTCTTAATAAGTGGACTTCACCCAACAGATGTTGCTCCGATTTTGGATGAAACAAAGGTATGTGTAGTTTAATTTATTCCACCACGGTGTGAATGTCACGGCCCTATTGAAAATCACAGTGGCGTATGAACCAATGGTTATAGAGCAAGCAATGCAATTATCACAACAGTTTTAACTGACTTGGCTTGGCTTCAGTGATTTTACCCATGAACCGCTACTGTAGAACTGTCTCAATGGATATGGATGGATGGTAAACTATCATTAGATGACAGCGTTATAATAAACAGGTTTGACAGGTAGTTATAGTTTATGTCTAGCACCAATACAAAGCAACAGTACAAGTCGAGGCCCATACAGAGTTGCCTGATGAGACTATGTCTACAGGACTAGCCAGGGTGATAATCCACAGGCAGGACAGGGGCAGACGATATGCTAATCTGGTCATAACTGAGGTTCACCTTGACCTATAATGATATTGTATAACTACCTCTCTGGGGGCCTAGTCCACTCCTAGGGAAGGCTATTCCAAACCGTGGGCTGTCGTACTGTAGCTGTACTAAGGACTGGGATGAAAGCAGAGTCATTTTACCTGTTTTCTGTCCCTGATCTTAATTTATTATGTTTTAATGTTTAAAATGTACAATGCCTTGACTTAACTAATTTGAAAGCCCTTATATCAGTAATTCAAGTCAAGTGTTGAATACCTGTATGCCTGTCTGTCTATCCAACACACCCCTCATAAGCTCCTCCTGAGTAACCATTCCTATTGTCACTAGAACAGATGTTGACAGTTTTACTGTAATACACCACAGTCTAACTCTCTTTAAACTACCCTCAGGCTGGTGTAGTCATTCTAGGAAGGAGGACTCACTGCAGCGATGATATCTGTATGTGCTCATGTTTGGGTTTTCTCTGAAATTACCTTGTTGGCTGTTTGACACTCCCTGTCTCAGAAATGACACTCCTTCCTTTCACTCGCTCACATCTGTCTGTCTGTTTCTCCCTCTGTAACAAACAACCCTATTGGCTATTGACTCTCCCTCCTGTCTCACCTCCCTTGCCACTCCCTCCCTACTCCTTCCCATGTCTGTTTCTCCTGTGAAGTGAACTACGCTGCTAGCTGTTGACTGTTGACGCTCCCTGTCGCTCTCTCCTCATGATGAGTCACCACACACACTTATGTATTTGGCTCACTGATTAGATAAGGCCCTGCTAAAGGTGACTGACTGGCAGACTGGCTGGTTGGCTGGGGTGATCTCACAGACAGGCTGCACTGATAACAGGCTCATTCTCATACATAGTTTACTCATACGTTTCTTTATAGGTCAACCTAGATGTTCTCTCATTCAGAATGAGGCTTCAGGTCAACGTAGATATACAGCTAGGGCCTTTAAATTCACAATGGCTTTATATCAGGGAAACGTAACTATTAGTACAGCAAAGTGTTGGTGCTTCTGTCACCCATGTATCTACTCTAACGAGTGTCTTATGAATAGTTTGAAGCCACACAACCTTCCCCATAATATGGCTAGTGAATCTGAAACATCGTTACCCGCTCTACTCCTTGTGAAGCATTGAAGTATTGCCAAACTGAGAGAAGTCCAACGTTTAGTACTCGCCTATCACTTGCTTTATCTCCCTCGATCTCTCCCCTTTTCTCTCTCCTTCTCTATCCTCTAACCCCCCCCCCCCCCGCTCTCTCTCTCTCTCTCTTTTCTTCTTCAGCCAGGAATCACCACGGTTCACCAAACACCACCAGTATTTGGACCGAAGCCATCTCTCCAGTCTCTGTGATTTCTGTGTGGTTGTCTGGACGTCACCAGCACCCTGTAACGGCTCTTAAATGCGTCAGCAGCCCCCCCCCCTTTCTCACCCCCCTCCCCTGTTCCTCCCCCTCCAATACCTTAGCCTGACTCCCATGGACGGTATACTGTGTCCTTGAGGACTCTCTCTCTCTGACAAAGGCCACCCCTTCCTATATTCTCTTCTCTTTCTGTCTGACTCTTTCTTTTTGTATCAGTGTCTGCCTGCCTGCCTGCCTGCCTGTCTGTCTGTCTTTGTCTGTCTGTCTTTGTCTGTCTGTCTGTCTGTCTGTCTGTCTGTCTGTCTGTCTGTCTGTCTGTCTACCTCTGTTTGCTTTTCAATGAGGACATATGGAATTGGAAATTCAGTTCACTTAATGAATTGAACAAAATTAATACAAACGCTACAGTGATCTACTTCTTGTGGCTGACTATCGCTTTCATTTTCTTTCTACCACCTTCCCACCACTCAACCATACCAAATGAAACAGCTTCCAGGTTGACATAACTCATTAGACATATGTAACTGACTCACTGTTGAGTCAGTGTTTTCCAGGGTTGAGCCAGCCATGCTGCCTGTGTGACACTAGCCTCTGTCTGATTAGTGATATGCTGATAGGCGGGGTCTCCAGACATGGTAGGTGTGGTCACCAGACATTAGTGATGTATTGGTCTTGTTTTGTTTTTTTCATAGCTCATTGGCAAATAGCTGACCTAAATAAGACGAATAATTCCTTATATATCTTGTTTTATCTTGTATATATTCTTGTTTGACCTTTTTTCATTGCTCATCAGCCAACAGCACTGATGTAATTAAGACAGAAAAATCTATTTTAGGACATGAGTGTGCAAGGTGGTAGCCTTAACTAACAAACACTTCCAGGGGTCAATTCCAATCCATGTCAGTCAATTTAGGAACTAAACTGGAAGATCCTTATGTGACATCTCCAAGCACTCTCTCTTTTGAGGATTTGAGTAGGGATCAAAAACCCTTTTATCAAGTTGGCATGAACAAGTGTTTCAGTCAGAGTAGAGACAGAGTGATGTACTAGCAGTCAGTCCTTCCCTGGTGAGAGGGCCTCATTGTCTTCCAGAGAGCCTTGTTTTACACACACGCACACACACACCAAAGTGCGAGCGCAGGCAGGCAGGCCCCAGGCAGGCAGGCCCCAGGCAGGCAGGCCCCAGGCAGGCCCCAGGCAGGCAGGCCCCAGGCAGGCAGGCCCGGTGGGGCTCGACTGGAGCAAGAAAGAAAGGGAGAAGAACATGAGGTAAAGAAAAGAAGATGCCTGTGACAAGAATAACGGTCTAAAAATACCATTGACTGTTCTTCTCCAAGGGCACTGTGTCATTTTGATTAGATTGGAACGTAGCAATGTGTGTGTGTCTGTGTGTATGTGTGTGTGTGTGTGTGTTTGTGTGTGTGTTTGTGTGTATGCATGCAGCAGTCTCAACCATCTTTCTCATGAACGTCACTTAAGCGAACAAACAACCGTCTGTGGCATCACACTGTCAGCATGACCCCGCTCTTCCAACAGTCATTTTGATACTCGTTCAGATAACATACTGTATCTTATACCAATAGTTAATATCAATGATCTATTTACAGGCATGGTAACCACTGAACTACAATGAGGTGGATTTCACAAGGACAGGCGAACAAGGTAAATGAGGCTGAGGAGTCTACTGACAATAGTTGCTTATCTGTAGGGATTTAAGTGATGATGTGATCATAAGAAATGGTTGACTGAGTAGCAATGGCTGCAGAACTATCACTGAAATGCAAAACATTTCAGCGTTTATCAAAATGTTGCCTAGGCTATTGTATCTATGGTAACAGGACAAAGTGAGGATCAATGGCAATGGTAGAGAACAAGGAAGGACAATGATTTTCCGTCCTTGATGAATCCGCTGTGAAAGAGCGCCCATGAGATTCTGCCTCCCATTCACACTGCACTACCAATCTCTGGGACAGGCTTCCCAAGAGACACACACATAGAATCATAATGTACACTCAATGGACTGCAGGTAGAGCACTACACACCTCCCGCCCGCGCAACACTGAGTCACCCCCAGCCATTGGAAGAGGGGAATTTCCTGAGCAGTTTCTCTGTGTGGTGCAAGTGCGCATGCTGACTCAGCCATGCAAATTCACTCCTCTGGTGAGAGGAACAGACAAACTGGGAACCTACGTATGCCTCACAATATAGACTCCCCCTCTCTCTTTCTCTCTCGTTCTCTGTTTCTCTCTCTGGACCTGAAGTCCCCACAAAAATAGTAAACAAACAACAATTTGACCAACTGGGGCAGTTTTAGTCCCCAAGAGGTCAAATGCTATTTCTAGGGTGTTTAGGGTTAAGGTTAGAATTAGAGTTAGGTTTACAATTACGTTAAGGGTTAGGGTTAGGGGTTAGGGAAAATAGGATTTTGAATGGGACTGAATTGTGTGTCCCCACAAGGTTAGTTGAACAAGACTGGCCACATTAGAAGTTACGATTTCTTCCTGCTTTCTGTGTGAGGATGTGGTAACAGTGTACACAACAAATATACAGCCATAGCCCAAAGGCCCACTGTATTCACACACAGAAACACACTATAAACACCATGACCCATACTGTATCAGCTATGCCTCGTAAAGACTGATCCCTGCCAGAAGCATTCCCCTTTGGTGACAACAAGCATGGTGATCTGGTGACAACACAACATGGGCCATACCCTACAGTACGTGGGTTGGAGCTGAAGCAGTTTACAGAGTAATATGACTCAACTATCCCCAAACAGACAAACATGCTGATCAGTTAACATGAACACACTTGCATGGACACACCAGCACACACACACACACACACACACACACACACACACACACACACACACACACACACACACACACACACACACACACACACACACACACACACACACACACACACACACACACACACACACACACACACACACACACACACACACACACACACACACGGTTACTGTATGTCTCTCTTTTTATTTATTTTTAAATATAAGCTTAATTTAACTAGGCAAGTCAGTTAAGAACAAATTCTTATTTACAATGACACAATGACGGCCTACATCTCTCTGCAGATGACCGCAGTAAAAACAGATGAAAAACAGTGCAGGCGTTTTTAGTGAAGCAGAAAAGGAGAAAAAGAACAGGATATGTGACATAAACTCTGAACCATAACAGGAAGCAGACAGTAAGTCCTGTTTAACACTAGAGAAAATAAAATCAAACTTTATTTGTCACATGTGCTGAATACAACAATTGTAGACTTTACCGTGAAATGCTTACTTACAAGTCCTTAACCAACAGTGCCTTTCAAGAAGAGTTAAGAAAATATTTACCAAGTAGGCTCAAATAAAAAGTAATAATAAAAAGTAACACAAGCGAGGCTATATACAGGGGGCACCGGTACAGAGTCAGTGTGCAGGGGTACAGGTTAGTTGAGGTGGAATAGAACTGACTTCTATTTTAGCCCTTGGCAATGCAGACGCTCGGTGGCGCACGCGAGCAGTGTGGGTGCAACTAACACGGGTTAGTTGAGGGTGAAGTGACTATGCATACATAATAAACAGAGTAGCAGCAGTGTACAAAAGGGAGGAGGTGGGGGGAGGTTCATGTAAATTGTCCAGTGGCGATTGTATTAGTTGTTCAGCAGTCTTATGGCTTGGGGGTAGAAGCTGTTGAGGAGCCTTTTGGTCCTAGACTTGGCACTCCAGTACCGCTTGCCGTGCGGTAGCAGAGAGATCAGTCTATAACTTGGCTGACTGGAGTCTCTGACAATGTTATGGGCTTTCCTCTGACACTGCCTGGTATAGAGGTCCTGGATGGCAGGAAGCTTGGCCCCAGTGAAGTACTGGGCTGTTCGCACTACCCTCTGTAGTGCCTTACGGTCAGATGCCAAGCAGATGCCATACCAGGCGGTGATGCAACCGGTGAGGATGCTCTCGATGGTGCAGCTGTAGAACCTTTTGAGGATCTGAGGGACCTATGCCAAATCTTTTCAGTCTCCTGAGGGGGAAAAGGTTTTGTCGTGGCCTCTTCACGACTGTCTTGGTATGTTTAGACCTTGATAGTTCGTTGGTGATGTGGACACCAAAGAACTTGAGACTCTCGACCTGCTCCACTACAGCCCCGTCGATGTTAATGGGGGCCTGTTTTGCCCGCCTTTTCCGTTAGTCCACAATCAGCTCCTTTGTCTTGCTCACATTGAGGGAGAGGTTGTTGTCCTGGCACCACACTGCCAGTTCTCTGACCTCCTCCCTATAGGCCGTCTCATCGTTGTCGGTGATCAGGCTGTTGTGTTGTCAGCAAACTTAATGATGGTGTTGGAGTCATGTTTGGCCACGCAGTCGTAGGTGAACAGACAGACAGACAGACAGACAGACAGACAGACAGACAGACTAGGATTAGGCATAATAAGGTTAAGGTTAGGGTAAGGTTTAAAATGTTAAGAAGAGAAATGGTAGAAATAGGCGGGGTTTAGGACTTTGTGACTTTGGTATTTAGTGATGGATGGATCTCTGCTGCCACCTGGTGTATGTGGTGTAGCTCCTGCAGTATAATGCAGACAAGGCAGAACTGTAATCCCTACTGCTCATCTCATTAGTGTATTTGAGGAACTAGAAATATGTTTTAGCTTCTAGAGAAAAAACTCAACACATTAGTCAGTGACTGAGGGAGATGGGTTGTATTTCAGTGAAAGGGTGGATTACGTCTATCGACATTCAGAAGGTTGAAGGCTAAACCTGGCCATTCATTCACATAAGCTGTTTGATCTGCACTCTGTACATTGGCACTGAGGGCAGCGTGGGGGTCCAGGGTCTTGACTGTTCCTTGGGGACAGAGATGGGCAGAGATGGATCCTGCCTGGAGTTCCCCGGCACATGTCCAGATCAGGAGCCATGAAAGGTACCAGCGGCAGAGCTGAGCTGGGTGGTTGCATCAGCTTGTCCCCAAGGCTGAGTTGCAGGTGTCTTCACATGTGCCTGTGCCTGGGTGTGTGTGTGTACATTTATGTGTGCCTGTGTTTGAGCCTGTGTTGGAGCCTGTGTATATCCCTGTGCGTATGACCGAGCCTGAGTCTGTGCACTCTGCAGGGCAGCGTTGGCCTGGCTCTGTTGGCGTATCTACTGCAGCAGCAGTATCTGCTCTGACAGCAGAACCTCCACAAAGTACTACAGATGACTCACCTCCCAACTCTACCACTAGGGGGAGACAGAGAAACAGAGACAGGCTGTCACCTGCTAGCTGAGTGCCGCTGGACTAGCCGCGGTTTATAGCTAAACTAAGCTAAGATAACGTGATCCAGTGCTAAACTAAGAGTACTTGTCACACTCCTGTAAGTAATATGATAGAAGTTTCCTAATCTCCTGTATACATAATATGCCTCCACAAAAAGGCCCAGTCATAAAGGAAAATAACTATTTAATGGGTGTTAATATCTTCCCACCTGCCTGGCCCACTCCTGGATGGCGCTAGCAGACAGAGGTCCCTCCACACTGCCATCTCTCCTGAGGAACACCTCTCCCTGGTCGGTCTGGTACAGGTCCTGCTGGGTGAGGGCTGGAAGGGGGCACAGGGTGAGGTGCAGAACCTGGAGGTGGAGGAAGAGACACTGGGTAAGAGACTGACTGACAGACAGGATAGTGACAAGAGTACCAGACAGGCAGGTAGTGAGACAGATAGACAAAGAGACAGACAGACAGCGCCTTCAGATTCTGGCCTTCGGGCCCAGGTCTGATGATTGGGAGGAAGGCCAAGGTGTAGGAGTATGGTAACAGTGTGGCGTGGAAGCCCCTCAGGATGGAGTCCACCAGCAACTGTGCCTGGTCCTCCTGCCTGTGATCACAACGTAGCCCCCTCACCTAGGACGGGTGGATTTGATCCATGTGATGGATATGTATTTAATCAGATCTATACAGTTTTATTACATTCTGAACTGTTTTCGTTTGTTTATCAATCTATTATATTCAATGACATGCCTTATGTATTAATTGGTGTCTTACTCACCACCCCGTCATCGTCCACCCCTACCAGCAGGCTGCCCCCTCCGCTGTTCAGGAAGGCACAGGTGTAGCGCCGCAGGTGGGCTCGGAAGGACGTGCGCAGGTACTCTCCTGGAGGATGAAGTTATTCTCTACTGCTAAGGTATTGTTTCCATCTAGTGTGTCGTGGAACATTGATAGTATATTCAGTCAGGTCTAAAATTATTGGCACCCTTGTTAAAGATGAGCAAAGTAGACTATATAAAATAAATAATACAAATACTGAGCTAGATTGTTTTATACTAATACAACTGCTCAGATAATTTTTCTCAAAAATATAGATGTCACAATTATTGGCACCCCTAAAGATTCTTATAAATAAAAACAAAGAATTTTATCTGCATTAACATTCTTCTCATCTCATCATAAAACACGCATGCCTTTTTCATCCATCAGCATGGGAAAAGGCAAAGGTCTCAGAAATGAAAAGAGAGAAATGGTTGTTGACTTTCATAAATCAGGCAATGGGTAAAAAACAATTATAAACTGAGTGGTTTGAGCCCTGAATGCTGATTGGCTGACAGTTGTGGTATATCAGAACGTATACCACGGGTATGACAAACCATTTATTTTACTGCTCTAATTATGTTGGTAGCCAGTTAATAATAGCAATAAGGCTCCTCGGGGGGTTGTGGTATATGGCTAATATACCATGGCTAAGGGCTGTATCCAGGCACTTGTGCGTGACAGGCTGACCACACCGCTCGCGTCGCATGTGCGAGCATTGCAAAATAAATTTAGAAATCTATGTTATTCAGTATTGCACACACACTGCTCACGCGCGCCAATGAGCGTCTGCATTGCCAAGGGGTAAAATAGAAATCAGTTCTATTTCTGACGCAGATTTCGCTGCAAGTCCTGCCTCTCCCAACTCCTCATTGGTTTATAGAAGCAGGTACCCACATGCCATCTCCTCATTGGTTATACCCATGTGGGTGACTGAAAGACAAACGAGGTCAGTGGCGGTAATGCACCTAATTATGAAAGTTGCCAATCGCAATATAAAGTCAAGAGAAGAAAAAGCCTGGAAAGAAGAGAGATGACTAGAAATGATTCGGTTGACTGTTTTATGTGTGGATTAATTGGCGGAGTAGAAGACCTTGTGCATTTCAGGTAAAATAACAACTCAATGTTTATGTCTCAGGAAAAATTAGCTAGCAACAGCAAGCTAGCTAAATAGGACAAATTAGCTAGCAAGTGCAAGCTAACTAGCTAAATTGCCATAAATGTTTAATGATTTTCGACCTGTCCCCAAATTAATATAATTGGTTCAGAGTTTGTTTTGATATTTTAACCTGCGTGTCATGATCGTGTTTGGTGTGGGGGGACAAAATTAATTTATGCACGATGGCACACGATGGCACACGGTTTGGGTTCCGTGTAAACAGCCCTTAGCCGTGGTATATTCGTCATATACCACACTCCCCTCGGGCCTTATTGCTTAAATATACCACTTATCACTATTGGGCAACAATTAAGAAGTTTAAAACCAATGGAACAATGGTAAACTTGCCTGGTATTGGAATGCATGTGTATCTTGTCTCATGCACAATGGGATGGTTCGGGAGGCAAAGAAAATTCTAGGGGGTATAGTTGGAGAATTACAGAACTTGGTGCATCTTCGGGTCACCAAGTCTCCAAATCTACAATTTGATGCCACCTCCATGCCAATAGGCTATTTGAAGGGTTGCCGGGAAAAAATGTAGTCTGAAGTTTGCTAAACAGCATTGGCACTTGGATTGGAACCGGTGCTATGATCAGATAACATGAAAATAGAGTTATTTGGCCACGCACACCAGTGGTATGTTTGGCTTCGAAAGGATGCGTATGCAGAAAATAACCTCATACCTATTGTAAAATATATTGGTGGATCTTTGATGTTGTTGGGCTATTTTGCTTCTACTGGTCCTGGGGCCTTTGCCTTTTAAAGGTCAATGGTATAATGAATTTAACCAAGTACCAGGCCATTTTAGCCAAAAACCTGGTTGCCTCTGCCAGGAGGCTAGGAGGCTGAAATTTGGCTGCAATTGGATCTTCCAGCAAGACAATAACCCCAAGCACACTTCGAGCAGGGGAGAGGTAGGGGGCAGAGATTGGCTGTAGGGGGCTGTAGGAGAGAGAGAGAGAGGCCACTGACCATGGGAAGGGTAGGGGACAAAACGGGTACAAACCTCCAGCTACCCAGAAGGAGCAATCCCAGAGCCAGAACCAGACCAGGGCTCCTAAAGGAAGACCTCGTACCCAGAACAAAACAGGCAAACTGGGCAAACACGCACAGGTAGAGACCCCTGGATGATGGGGGTGGGTATGGGGATGATGATGATGATAACAACTTTAACTTTTATGCTAACAATGGCAATAGACAATATAATAACTAGGCACGGAGGGGTCGGCGGAGCCAAGGGGTGAACCAGAGCCAGTCAGGGAGTCGAGTGAGTAACTCGCCGAAAGATTCCGGAGAGAGGTGTTGGCGTTGAGAGCGCTGCAGAGCGGGCGTGCTGAGGAGCGTGACACCAGTCCGGTGTCGCATGCACCAGTTTCACGCATCTGGCCTCCAGTGCGCCTCCCCAGTCCGGTGCATCCTGTGTCTCCTCCACGCACTCACTTTAAGGAGCGTGTGACCATTCAGGCACCATGTTATGCGGTGATACGCACTGTGTCTCCAGTACGCATTCACAGCCCAGTGCGCTCGGTGCCAGCTCTCCGCACTTGCCGTGCAAAAAAATGAGCATCCAGCCAGGACGGGTTGTGCCGGCTCAGCACTCCTGGTTTCCAGTACGCCTCCTCGGTCCAGGATATCCTGCGCCGGCTCTACGCACTGTGTCGCCAGTGCGCCTTCACAGCCCAGTGCATCCTGTGCCAGCGCCCCGGACTTGCCGGGCTAAAGTGAGCATCCAGCCAGGACGGGTTGTGTCAGCTCTACGCTCCAGACCTCCAGTGCGCCTCCACGACCCAGTATATCCTGTGCCTGCTCCACGCACCCGGCCTCCAGTGCGTCTCTCCAGCCTGGGACGCCCTGTGCCTGCTCCACGCACCCGGCCTCCAGTGCGTCTCTCCAGCCTGGGACGCCCTGTGCCGGCTCCACGCACCAGGCCTCCAGTGCGCCTCGCATCCGGCGACGATCCACGGTCGGGTTCCTCCGGCGACGATCCACGGTCCGGGTCCTCCCGCGAAGATCCACGGTCCGGTTCCTTCGGCAACGATCTACGGTCCGGAGTCCCCGGCGACGATCCACGGTCCGGTTCCACAGAAGCGGAAGGATCAGTGAGCGGTCTACGTCCCGAACCGGAGCCGCCACCGAGGCTAGATGCCCACCCGGACCCTTCCCCATAGAGTCAGGTTTTGCGGCCGGAATCCGCACTTTTGGGGGGGATGGGGGGTACTGTCACGCCCTGACCTTAGAGAGCCTTTTTATTTCTATATTTGGTTAGGTCAGGGTGTGATTTGGGTGGACATTCTAGTTTAAAAAAAAAATTGTTGGCCGGGTATGGTTCCCAATTAGAGGCAGCTGTCATTCGTTGTCTCTGATTGGGGATCATACTTAGGCAGCCTTTTTTACACCTGTAGTTTGTGGGATCT
Organism: Salvelinus fontinalis; assembly: GCF_029448725.1. Taxonomy (NCBI): domain Eukaryota; kingdom Metazoa; phylum Chordata; class Actinopteri; order Salmoniformes; family Salmonidae; genus Salvelinus; species Salvelinus fontinalis. Next base: position 22,980,225 of record NC_074686.1, read on the forward strand.
TGTTTTTGTACAGTTGCTGTGTTAGTATGTACACTTAGTATGAGTGGAAACTAAAGCTGGTGTTATTTTATTTGTTTCCTGTGTTATCCAAAACTGTCTGGCTGGTCATGTGTTATCAATATTAAAATATTCCTGTAAATATATTATACACTGCTCAAAAAATAAAGGGAACACTAAAATAACACATCCTAGATCTGAATGAATGAAACATTCTTATTAAATACTTTTTTCTTTACATAGTTGAATGTGCTGACTACAAAATAACACAAAAATTATGAATGGAAATCAAATTTATCAACCCATGGAGGTCTGGATTTGGAGTCACACTCAAAATTAAAGTGGAAAATCACACTACAGGCTGATCCAACTTTGATGTAATGTCCTTAAAACAAGTCAAAATGAGGCTCAGTAGTGTGTGTGGCCTCCACGTGCCTGTATGACATCCCTACAACGTCTGGGAATGCCTCTGATGAGGTGGCGGATGGTTTCCTGAGGGATCTCCTCCCAGACCTGGACTAAAGCATCCGCCAACTCCTGGACAGTCTGTGGTGCAACGTGGCGTTGGTGGATGGAGCGAGACATGTTGTCCCAGATGTGCTCAATTGGATTCAGGTCTGGGGAACAGGCGGGCCAGTCCATAGCATCAATGCCTTCCTCTTGCAGGAACTGCTGACACACTCCAGCCACATGAGGTCTAGCATTGTCTTGCATTAGAAAGAACCCAGGGCCAACCACACCAGCATATGGTCTCACAAGGGGTCTGAGGATCTCATCTCGGTACCTAATGGCAGTCAGGCTACCTCTGGCGAGCACATGGAGGGCTGTGCGGCCCCCCAAAGAAATGCCACCCCACACCATGACTGACCCACCGCCAAACCGGTCATGCTGGAGGATGTTGCAGGCAGCAGAACGTTCTCCACGGCGTCTCCAGACTCTGTCACGTCTGTCACGTGCGTGTGAACCTGCTTTCATCTGTGAAGAGCACAGGGCGCCAGGGGCGAATTTGCCAATCTTGGTGTTCTCTGGCAAATGCCAAACGTCCTGCACGGTGTTGGGCTGTAAGCACCACCCGTGGACGTCGGGCCCTCATACCACCCTCATGGAGTCTGTTTCTGACCATTTGAGCAGACACATGCACATTTGTGGCCTGCTGGAGGTCATTTTGCAAAGCACCGCCAGCATTCAAAAGTGACCAAAACATCAGCCAGGAAGCATAGGAAATAGGTCCTTTAGGTATTGCTATCTGGTATCCTTGGGACGTCCCTACCCAAAAACCTAACCTTAACCATAAGACCTACCCTTACCCTAACCCTAACCTAACCCTAACCTTAACCCTGACCTTAACCATTTCAACTTCACTGGAGTAGGGAAGTCCCAAGTTCCCAGATAGCACAGATCTATGTCATATTACCAAAATGTATCTGAAATGCAGCCATACACATCAACAACCGTTGTTTTACGTAGCTTAGTAACGATATAGATATTGGTCTCCACAAGGCTATGACATTCAAGTGTATGGTAAGGTCACAATGAAGTTCAATCGTGACCTGGGGAGGTCTAGTGGTTGGGGCCACTGCCTTCAGCATGGCCTCGCACATATAGGCCTACAGTGTCGCCACGGTTTCGATTCCGGCCCACGCCCTTCTGGCACAAATAACTCAATATATATAATCTCAATATATACACTGCTCAAAAAAATAAAGGGAACACTTAAACAACACAATGTAACTCCAAGTCAATCACACTTCTGTGAAATCAAACTGTCCACTTAGGAAGCAACACTGATTGACAATAAATTTCACATGCTGTTGTGCAAATGGAATAGACAAAAGGTGGAAATTATAGGCAATTAGCAAGACACCCCCAATAAAGGAGTTGGTGACCACAGACCACTTCTCAGTTCCTAGCATTTGAGTGAGCGAGAGACACAATTATTTGGATAGCAAGCCCTGATCCCAATGACTTGACTGTCCCCACATGGAGAGAAGGGGAACTGCTCATTTTAAGGGATTCACAAGGCTCATTTTAATTTCCTGATGCAGCAGAAAAATTCTCACAAAAGTGTGATCAAGTTAAGATCCGACATCTATAATTTACCACAAAATCAACATTTTGCAATGGCTATCTCAGTCTCCGGGATAGCCACCTGTGGTTTGAATTGAAGATGGCAGTCCATAAGCGCAGACAAAGGATTTCAAGGATCTGGAAAGATTATGTGTGAAGGAATGGTCTAAGATCCCTCCCAATCGGTTGTCCAATCTTGTAAAACGTTTTAGAGAAAGACTCAGTGGCATTATCCTCGTAAAGGGACGATGGCGGAGTATTGGAAACGGGTGCCAATCATTTTGACATCATTCTTTTTGCAAATTTGTTTTATTACTTGTTTAAAAAAAATCTCTTTCTGTGAGCAATTGTATTAGTATAAAATAATATAATTTCCCAAGGTTTTGGAGCACACAACAGTTGTCACACCCTGGCCATAGAGAGGCTTTTATTCTCTATTTTGGTTAGGCCAGGGTGTGACAAGGGTGGGCATTCTAGTTTCTTTATTTCTATGTTTTCTGTTTCTATGTTTTGGCCGGGTATGGTTCTTAATCAGGGACAGCTGTCCATTGTTGTCTCTGATTGGGAATCATACTTAGGCAGCCTGTTTTTCCACCTTAGTTGTGGGTAGTTGTCTGTGTTAGTGGCCTGTATAGCCCTAGTCAGAGTCACGTTCGTTTTTTGGTTGTTTCTTGTTTTTGTTGGAGACATTCAAAATAAAAAGAAATGTACGCTCATGACGCTGCACCTTGGAGCGGTCATTTCCACCCTGATGACTTTCGTGACAATATAGCTCAATATTTGTTGTTTATCTTTATCAATGGTGCCACTAACTTTGGACCTGACTGTATATCCTATGACCTATGACCCTGACCTCCTCTCTTGAACTCTACGTTGCATAACTCGCTGCCCACGTGAGCCCTGTAGAAGAGCCTCCTCATTGCGGATCTCATGACCGTTGATGGCACTCTCGGACTGCGTACCCGACAACCCAGAGTTTTGACGTCCAGTGGGGTTACACACAGGTCATATGTCTGTAGGTGGGAGAGGAAAATATAAAATGTACACTTTCCTAATATTGTACACCTTCCCTTTTGCCCTCAGAATAGCCTCAATTCTACAAGGTGCCAAAAGTGTTCCACAGGGATGCTGGCTCATGTTGACTTCAATGCTTCTCACAGTTGTGTCAAATTGGCTGGATGTCCTTTGGGTGGTGGACCGTTTTTGATACATGCGGGAAACTGTTGAGTGTGTAAAACACTGCATCTTTGCAGTTTTTGACACAAACCCTGTTCAAAGGCACTTAAAGACTTTTTATTGCCGACCCTCTGAATGGCACACATACAGAATCCATGTCTCAATTGTCTGAATTCTTAAAATCTTTCTTTAACCTGTCATTTACTCTGATTGAAGTGGATTTAACAAGTGACATCAATAAGGGATCGTAGCTTTCACCTGGATTCACCTGGTCAGTCTATGTCATGGAAAGAGCAGGTGTTCATAATGTTTTGTATCATCCTCATTATCATGGTTCTAGTTATTATATTGTCTATTGCCATTGTTAGCATAAAAGTTAAAGTTGTTATCATCATCATCCCCATACCCACCCCCATCATCCAGGGGTCTCTGCCGGTGCGTGTTTGCCCAGTTTGCCTGTTTTGTTCTGGGTACGAGGTCTTCCTTTAGGAGCCCTGGTCTGGTTCTGGCTCTGGGATTGCTCCTTCTGGGTAGCTGGAGGTTTGTATCCGTTTTGTCCCCTACCCCTCCCATGGTCAGTGGCCTCTCTCTCTCTCCTACAGCCCGCTACAGCCAATCTCTGCCCCCTACCTCTCCCCTGCTCGAAGCCCCCCGTGGCCCCTCTCTGTCCCCATCCTGTTCTGTGATGACTGTCCTGGTCTGTATATGGCTCTATGTCACATTCATCCTCAATATACTCCACGTCCTCTATCACTACATCTGGTTCCTCGGAATACGGGATGACAGTGTCGTAGGTGGATGTTTTGGAGGGAGTGGAGGTGCTAGCTGCTTGGTCTCATGGTCTGCCTCCTCTCCCTCCTCCTCCAAGCCTTCATCCCTGACCTCAGCACCGTGTCTGCCTAACTGGGATGAGCTGCTGGAGACACTGGTGGTGGTGGTCTGACTGCTGGTGATCTGACTAGTGATGGTCTGAATGGTGGTGGTCTGACTGGTGGTGGTCTGACTGGTGGTGGTCTGAATGGTGGGGGTCTGATTGGTGATGGTCTGACTGGAGGTGGTCTGACTGGAGGTGGTCTGAATGATGGTGGTCTGACTGGAGGTGGTCTGGCTGGAGGTGGTCTGAATGATGGTGGTCTGACTGGAGGTGGTCTGACTGGAGGTGGTCTGACTAGTGATGGTGGTCTGACTGGTGGTGGTCTGGGTGGTGATGGTCTGAATGGCGGTGGTGTGAATGGTGGTCTGAATGGTGGTGGTTTGATTGGTGGTGGTCTGACTGGAGGTGGTCTGACTAGTGATGGTGGTCTGACTGGTGGTGGTCTGGGTGGTGATGGTCTGAATGGTGGTTTTCTGAATGGTGGTGGTCTGACTAGTGGTCTGACTGGTCAATCTGGGCTTAGAGGGCCATCGCTGGAGTGCTGACTCAATCCCAAATTTCATCACAGTCCACGTCCTTCCCTCTTGAACTCTGGGGGCAACTGAACATCATCGTTGGAAGTGAGGGCGGAGGAGGAGGAGGAGAGAAGGAGGAGGGCAGGAGGAGGGCAAGGTATAACTGTTTGGCTAAGTGCAAATAAGGCTCTACAAACCAAAATAAGGGCTTTATATAGGGCGTCATTCTGGACACAACCCAAGTCATAGACAGTGTAGCCAGTCTCAGAATAACAAGTCAGAGCCTGATTGTGTATAAAGGATAAGTGAACGGGGGTCCTCTATAAATCAAGTCATAAACGATCAAAATAGAAATCAATCAAACCCATCAGCCGTGGCAAGGGAGCAGCACTGACACAGAACTAATGATGACAAAGCTGATCTATGTGTTTCACTGTGGTGTGGCTGGAGATGTCCCTAGACATGGATCTTGGGTCAGCTTTGCATTTTACACACTACTGGTTAAGGTTAGGATTGGAGGAGGGGAAGCTGACCCTAGATCTGTACCCAGAGGAAACGATTCCTCTCTGCCCCGGTTAGACTTTCTACTTTGCCTTTCCTGATGTTGTTTGGCAGTAGCGGAAGCCCTATTGTTCAACGTTCCATTTGATAGTCAGGAGCATTTAATTCATTGCATTTAATCATCACTCTATATTGTGGGCCCTGAGACCATAGAAATAAAATGAACAGAACAGGCTTGGAACCTCTAACCCTGGCAATTTGACTGGTAAACTTATGGTCACACTCGCAATGTATGCCTGGTATTGTGATGCAATAATTTCCATGGTAATGTAGAATGTTCTTTCATATGATGTTAACTGATGTGGCTCATGCAATATTATGTATTTTTTGTAATGTCACAGCATATTAATGGGTACACTTATTGCTTTTACTTCCTGCTTTGCTCCTATGGGTACACTCAAAATAGTTGCCAGTCCACCCATTATGCCATCATTGACTTGAATGGGGACGGCTGTTCTATTCATTCTATTTCTATGGCTGTAACACCCTTCGCGTTCCATTCCAAATGATCCAGAATATAATCCGGAATATCTCTTTAATCGCAGGTCCATGGCTCTTGACAGCACCATTACCTATCATGATAATAGCATGCACACAGAATCCTCTTCATGTATGTAGAAACAGCAGCTCAATCCATCTATAAGGATGTCACTGAACATATTCAATACATTACCAAGCCACTGGATGCCAGTGTTGTTCTAAGCAGACAGTCTGGAGTTTTTCTCTGTCTCACTCTCAGTCTGACTCATATCCATGTCCCGAGGCTGAGGTCAATTCACAGCAGCCTGCCCAGTGACCTCAGACATGCACCTTACTGAGGTGGAGTTTCATCTCAAGTTTAAAGTTTAAAGTTTTTAATGTCACATGCACAATTACAACGAAATGACTTTCTTGCAAACGCAAAACCCCAAAATGCAATAATCAATAACAATGTAACACTATAAATAAGAAAAATATGAAGAACGCAATCAGGAAGTAAGTAAGCATACAATATACAGGGTCAGTTACACTACCATATTTAC